>NW_023658000.1:0-25611 GCF_015228065.2 Penaeus monodon
CCTTTCTCCTTTTTTTCTTCCTTTTTTCTTCCTTCCCTCTCTCCGACCCCGTTTTTCCCCCTTTTTTTTTCCCTTTTCCTTCCTTTTTTCCCTTTTTTTTCTTTCCCCCCCCCCCTCCTCCCCTTGTTCCCCCTTCCTCCCTCCCCTCCCCCTCCCCCCTCCCCCCTTTCCCTCTTCTTTTCTCCCTTTTCGATAAGGCTAGAGATAAAAAAAGGCCATGATTTTTTCCCCTTTCGGTCCCATAAAAATTTTTTTTTCCCCCCCCAAACCAACCAACTTCCCCCACTTCCCTCCCTCCCCCCCTCTTTTCCCCTTCCCTTTCCCACCCCCCCTTCAACCCTAAAAAAAAAAAATCCCGCATCTCCCCCCAAAAGGGTTGGAAAAGTATCCCATCATAAACCCCTAAAAGAATCTCCTCTATCCCCCATCTCACCTCAACCTTCCCCCCGCCCTTCCCCCCCCCCTTTCCTCCCCTCGCCCTCCCCCCCCTTCCCCCCCCTTTTTTCTCCCGTGGGAAAACTCCACCCGAATTGGAAAAAAATTTTTCGCTTTTTTAATCCCCTTTTCCTTTCCCAAATTTTTTGTCGGCCTTTGTTGCCTTTCCCCCCAAACCCCTGTTTTTTTTTTACCCCTAACCCCTTTTCCTTCCCGTCCCTTTCCCCCTCCCTTTCCTTTTTTTTCCCCCCCCTTTCCCCCCCCCCCTTTCCACCTTTCCCCCCCAACCCCCAACCCCCCTAATCTGTGTTTTTTTCCCCCCCCAAATTTGGTCCCCCATTCTTTCCAACTCCCCCCACCCCCTCCCCCCCTTTTTTCCTCCCTCCTTTCCTCCCCCCCTTCCTCCTTCTTCCCCCTTCCTCCTCCTCCCTCCTCCCCTTCCTTTGCCAACCCCCTTTTCCCCCTTTTCCCCTTTAACCCCCCCTCCCCTTCCCACGGCACCCAAAGGCACCGGTTGTCCCGGAAAACCCCCCCCCCCCCCCAAAGCAATGAGAAAAGGAAAAAAAAAACACAAAATCTTCCATTTTTTTTCCCCGGGTAAAACCTGGGGGAAAAAAAAACCGGGGCTTTTTTCCGTCCAATTAAACCCCCCCCTCCCTCCCCCCCCCCCCCCTTCCCCCCGGGCCCTTGGTCCCCCCCTTTTATCCGGGGGCCTCGCATATTTTTTTTGCAATATCTACCCCACCTCAGATGCCCGGCTTTCTCGGCGTCTTCGGCCCCCCCCTAGGGTTAAAAGGGGGAAAGGAAGGAAGGGGAGGGGTTTTGGGGGGGGGAAAGGGGGTTTTTTTGGGGGGGGAAAAGGGGGGTTTTTTTTTTGGGGGAAAAGGGTATAAAAGGGGCAGAAAGGGGGCCGCGTAGGAATTGAGGGGAAATGGTGGATTGGGGGAATTCCCGGAGATTTTTAAAAGGGGACGGAAAAGGGGGGGGAAAAGGGGAAAGGGTAAGGGAAAAAAAAAAGGCCTGGGGCAAAAGCTTGGGTCGGGAATTAAGGAATTAAGGGTTAGGGAAATTTAGGAAACAAGGATAGGAAAATTAAACACAATTACGGGAAAACAGGGGGGTTTGAAAAGAAAAGTTGGAAAGATAAGGGGAAAAATTGGAAAAAAACAAGGGGGGAAAAATGGGGGGAAAAGGAGGGGGATGGGGTTGGGTTTAAAAGAAAAGGAGGGATTAGTTTTTGCAAAGTTTTGTAGCGGGGGGGGGGGGGGGGGGGGTTCCCCCCCCCAAACCCAGGGCCCTGAGGCCAAACCGAGGGTTCCCCCCTGGGTTTATAAAAAACCCCACGGGGGCGGAATTTTAAAAGGAAAAAATTTTTATTTAGACAGCATTATTTTTTTTTGTACTTTGTAAAGCATAAGAAAAATTAACGGGGAAAACCCCCCCCTCCAGCTGCAATTCTGCAAACCATCCCCCTTTTGGGAGCAAAGGGCCCTTCTTGGGAAAGGGAATCAAATCGTTAAAAAGGCCAAATAATTTAATGGGTTTTTTTTCTTTAAAAACCCTGGAAAAAAGGGTGGCAATGACCGTAGTTTAAAATCTTTTAAATGAGGCCTAAAATATTACTATGCGTTTTGGGGGGTGCCGTGTAAAATACATAACATGCCCCATTACACATTTATTTAATAAAACATGCCATGGTAAAAAATAATAATATATTTAAATAATATATATATATTAATATATTAATATATATATTAAAATTTATATAATATTATTATATATAAATTAAAATATGTAATATTATAATATATATTATATTTATATATTATATTTAATATTTTTAATAATATAATTATTTAAATATTATTAAATTTTATAAAATAATTATTTTTTTTAATTTAATATTATTTAAATGCCAATAATTTAAAATATATTATAAATATATATTATAATATTATATTAATTATTTTATAAATATAAAATTTTAATTATTAATAAAATTATAAATTTTAATAAATAAATATTTAATATATTTTATATAAAAATTATTATAATTATATATATTTTATTATATATATATTATTATTTATATAAATATTATATATATTTTATAATAGGTTTTATACCATACCTTCCCAACGCCCCCTTCTTAAAAGCAAAACCGAAAAAAATAAAAACAAGGGTCCATCAAGGTTTTTTTTTTTTTTACAAGCAAAAAAAACCCCTTGATTAAAGTGAAGATACAACCAAAACAAGAAAAGCATAATGAAATGCCAAACGAATTGGTTTTTTTTTTTCGGAAAGCCCTGGGTAAAATGGGGTTTTTTTTCCCCCTTTTTTTTTTTTTTTTTTTTGTTTTTTTAAAGTTTGTTTTAATAAACTCAAAATTTAAAAAATTTTCATTGAAGAATAAAGGTTTTTTTTTTTTTTTTTTCCCGTAAGAAAGAGCGAACCATGAAGAACCCAAAGATTATACATAAAAAAAAAAATTGCCCAAAAAATGCCAGTTAAAAGGAAGCAAAAAACGGGAAACAACTTTTTTTGATGGATTTTAAGGTCCAAAAAAAGAATCAACAAGCGTAAAAATTGACAACGACAATGCCCCAGCCCACCATGAACGTTTCCCCACAAATCCCTCCTACCCCCCCCCCGCCCTCCCAACCCCTCCCCCTTATCACCTAATCCTGGCCCCCTCCCCTCCCCCCTCCCCTTTTCCCCCACTCCCCTCCCTCCTTCCCCCTCCCTTCGACCCCCCCCACTCGGCCCCTTCGCCCTTTTTCCTTTCGGGGTGCGGCCGCGCGAGAGGGGCCAGGGGGAAAGGGGAGGAGAAAGGAGGGGGCAGAGGGCCGAGGGGAAAAGGGGAGGGAGAGGGCGAAGGGGCGCGGGCCGGAGAGGGCCCAGGGGGGTTTGGAGGGAAAGGGAGAAAGGAGGGGGGCAGAAGGGGCCGAGGGGAAGAGGGCGAGGGCGGGGGCGAGAGGGGGTGGCCCAAGAGAGAAGGGGCAGGGCCCTCGGGCGCGAGAAAAACAAACCTCTTCTTTTGGCAAGTTGGGGGTAAATCGGCCAGGTTCGCGGGAACTCCCCGTCTTCGCTGGGCCGCCGCCCGACGCCCACCGTCCCCCGCCGGTCCCCGTCTTGGGGGATCACACCTTACCGGCCCCGCCAAAAAACTTTTCCTTAAAAGAAAAGGCCTTTTTTAACCGCGGAGGACAAAAACGCCCGACCCCCTGTCCCCCCTTTTTCTTTCTCCTTACTTCAATTTCCCGTTTTCTATTTGGGTCTAAATTAATTTATTCCTATTTATCAAATTTTTTTTCGGGCCTTCCTTTTATTCCAGTTCCCCTTTCCCTATGGGGGATTTTTTCTCTAGATCGGATGCCGCCGGGGTTTTTAATTTTGTTGTTTTTCGGGTTACGGTGGTAAAAGGGGTTTTTTTTATGTTAAAAAAAACCTTTACACTTTCCTATTTCCCCAAACATAAAATTGGAAATGAAATCAACCTAAAAAAGGGAAAAAGTAAAAAAAAAAAAAAAAAAAAAAAAAAAAAAAAAAAAAAAAAAAATTTCAAAACCTTCATATATGGAATCAACCTTTTAAAAAGCTTTGGACCCACGTAAAGAGAGAAAAAAAAAATACTTACTTTAGTTTAAACCCTTATGCAATACCCCCCGTTACCCTTTTGAAAACACTTTTTAATACACACTATAACACCCACTCCTTTTACATTTATGTTTTTTTTTTTTTTTCCCCCACACACCCAACCACACCAACACACCACACACCCACACACCCACAAAACACCCCACCCAAACAACACCACAAACACACAAAAACCCAAAACACAACACACACCAACGCGGCGGCCCGCGCGGCCGCGCCCCGGGGGGCGGGCCCCGCGACCCAGCGTAAAATCCCCACCCTGCCGATACGGACCGTAGCGGGCCCGGAAAAAACCATGCCGCTCTAACTCCCCCCCCCCCCCCTTGGGGTGCACTGGGAAGGGGTTTTGAAGGTTTGCCCCCCCGGAAGGTTTCCCCCCCCTGGGAAGTTTTTTGACGGCTTGCCGGATCCTGAAAAATTTTGGGGTTCTGGTTTTTTTTTCCCCACCTTACTCATCTCGCCCACTGACCCAGAACCACCCCCATCCCAAACCCAGCTATGGGTTTAAAATCCAAACCCCCCGCGGGGCCGACCTGACCTCAAAAAAAAAAAAAAACGACTTATGGGTGGGGCAACTTTCCCACTCAAACCCAAATTGAAAACGGATTTTTTTTTTTTTTTTAAAAAAGGGGGGGTTTTTTGGGGTTTGGTTGGGGTGGAATTTTTTTTGGCTTTCTTTTTTAATTTTCCTTTTTTTTCCTTTTCTTTCTTCCTTTCAGGCAAAACGAGGGTTACGTTCCCCCCCCCCCCCAGGACAAGTTTCTTCCACCTAATCTGGCACAAAAGGGGAGAAAAAAGGGAACGGATTTGTTTTGTGTAGTTTGACAAAAGGAAAACTGCGGGCATGTTGGAAAAACACACAGGCAGACAGGCCGCGCCCACGCCCCATAAACGCCCCGGTAATGCCAGCGAACACCCGCACGCAAAGGCACGGCACATACGCGCAAGAACGCAGGGGCGCACACACCACACACGCACGCACCCGCACGCCACAACTACGCGCAGGCCCAAAAGCAACAAAAAACCCACGCAAACGCCACAAATAAAGCCGCGCCAGGCCGCAACACCAAGCACGCAAAACCGCACCGACGCACATACGCCCGCAAAGCGCAAAGCCCCCAACCCACAAAACACCACCACCAACACCCAAAACCACAAAACCCAACCCCACACACACAACCACAAACCACCCCACAACCACACCCCAACACCCACAACACCAACCCAAACCACAAACACCACACACACAAGCCAGAAAAAACAATTTCCCTTGCAAATGGAGATTTTTCTGGAAATCCCGTGGGAAAAAACCGCAAAGCGAAAGCTAATGAACTTTGGCGTTTTTCCGAAGAAAGAAAGAAACGGAAAACAGGAAAAATAAATTAAAAAAAAAAAAAAAAGGGTAAAACAAAAAAGAAAGAAAAGAAAAACATGTCTTTAAAAAAAACAACAAATTTTAAAGTTTTTTTCACCACCTTTGCGCCACCCTTGTTTTTTTTTGTCCTTTCCAAAACCTGAAAAAGAAAACAAAAAAAAACACAACAATAAAAACAAGAAACCCAAAAAAAAAAAAAAAAAAAAATCCCTCGAGAAAATTTTTTTCCTCCAAATAGAAACAAACAAAAGAAACCAAAATACAAGAAACAAATTACAACAAAAAACCCCCTAGCAAATTTTCTTTTTTTTTCTTTCCCCCCTCTTCCCTCTCTTTTTCTCCTTTTTCTCTTCCTGTTTTTTTCCCCCTCCCCCCTCTTCCTTCCTTCCCTCCCCCCCCCCCCCCCCTCCTTCCTCCCATTCTTCTTCCTTTCACCTTCTCTTCCCATCTTTTTCCCCCTTTCCCTCTCCCTTCTTCTCTCCCTCTCTTTCCTCTCTCTCTCCCTTTTTCCCCCTCCCCCCCTTCTCTTCTCCTTTCTTTACCCCTTTCCCCTCCTCCTCTTTCTCCCCCCTTTCCCCCCCCCCATTCCCTCTCTCTTCTTTCCCCTCCACCCCTTTCCCTTCTCACTCCTTCTTCCCCCCCCACCCCTCCTCTCCCTTCCCTCTCCCCCCTCTCTCCTCCTCTTTCTCTCTTTCCCTCCTCTTCCCTCTCCTCCCTCCCCTCTCTCCTTCTCTCTTCCCTCTTCTCCTCTCCCTCCTTTTTCCTTTCCCCTTCTTTCCCCTTTTCCCCTCTTTTTTTTCCTCCCTCCCTTTTCCTCTCTCTCCTTTTTTCCCCCCCCCCCCCGGCCTTTGGGGTTTGTAAGCCGCCCCCGCTGGGGTTGCGGGCCAAAAACACCCCTCTTCTTTTCCACCCCTCCCACCCCCCCCCCCCCACCCCCCTTAATGAACCCACACATCCTTCCCCCCTTCCTCTCCACCTCTTCTCTCTCCTTTCCTCCTCCCTCTCCCTCTTCCTTTCTTCTCTCTCTCCCCTCTCCCATAATGGGGCCCGTTTTTTTTTTCCCAAGTAGCGGTCCCCCCGTGGGCCCGTGGGGCCCCCCCCCTTTTTTAAAAACGCCCAAGCCCCCATAGTACCCTTTTTTTCCCCGAAAGAACTTTTTCGTGGAAAACTTTTTTGTACTAAAACGAGGGGCAGGTCCCAAAGGGGGGGGAAAAGGGCCGGTTTCCCCCCCGGGGTTTTTTGGGGGTTTTTTTTTCGGGAAAGGGGGGAAGTGGAAAAAAAAGGGGGTTTTGGGGGTGAGCCCCCTTTTAGCATTTCAACCCCACACACGCGCACAAAAAACCCCTAACAATTAAAACCCCCCCGGAAAAAAAAAACGGACATGCCCCAATATAAACAAATAGACACAGAAAACCCCAACAAACCGTTGGGAAACATACATGAAAAAGGGGCCCTTTTTAACATGGCCCAAAAAGCAAATTTCCCCCCAAACGAAAGGGACCCCCTTTTAACGACCCCCAAACCCCAATTTAACTGGAAAGGGGGTTTTTAAAGTTTTTTTTTTTTTTTCGAAAATGTAAAAAAAAGTTTTTTTTTTTTTTTTTTTTTTTCCTGTGGTAAAAAATCCGCCCTTTTATTACTACAAGCTTAAAAAAGAAAAGAAAAGAAAAAGGAGGAAAAAAAAAGGAAAAAAAAAAAGGGAATTACTCCCTCCAGGGAAAAAAAGTAAACAGACGCAGGAAAAAAACTGAAACCACGAAACAGTCCAATTATAGATGTAAAAAATAATTTTTTTACTAGGGTCCCCCCCATCTCCACCTAAAAAAAATATAACATATAATTATATAAAATATAAAACCACAGGGCATACAATTAATCTTCTTCCCACACTCTTAATGTGAAAAAGAAAAAAAAAAAAAAAACAACAAACTCCTAACTAATTGGTTCCCAACCTGAAACAAACAAAAAAAATCAGTCCCACGAGTCATAAATAAAAAAAAAAACAAAAAAAAAAAAAATACAAATAAAAACATAAACACAAAACCCACACTTCCGCCCGCAAAAACACCACGGACAGTAAACCTTGGGAAATTAATCTCCAACTATTTTTTTTTAAAAACCCTTAAGCACTGTTTAATCCCGGACGCCGCCTTGTGTGAGGATAGCTGTTGTTTTATTGTTTTCTTACCATTTTAACATTTGGCTTTTTTCCAGATAAAAAAAAACTTTTAGGGGTCCCTGTTTTTATAAAGCCTATTGTTAGCGCCGAGGTTTGGATATTAAACTGCCCCCCCCTTGGAAAAAACCCACTACACGGAATAAAATTATTCCACACAACATTTTTGTAACGCGCGATTTTTCCTCTTTTTGGGAAAATATCAGCGCCCACGTCCAAGAAATAATTCGATTTCGTTTTTGGATCACGATGAAACAATTTCATTTTCCTATAAAAAAAAAAAAAATCACAAAAGGAATTTTTTCTGCGAAAACAGAAGCAAAAAGAAGAAAACAAGGAATAAAGAGGCGGAAGTACGGGGCGACCGTTCCCCAAATTTACCCGTAGGAAGGGCAAGGCGGCGTTAAAGATTTCGGACAACACTGCCCTGCAACAGATGGGTCGAGGGCCGCGGGAGGCCAAAAACCCCCACCCCCTCTTTGAATTTTCTGCTTTGTGGCAATTTTTGCCAAACCGGGGAAGCTTATGGAGTAAATAACTGAGCCGGCAACTTACGGCCCTCTTCTTAAATGGCTCCAACTGTAATGGGAATTTTTTTCTCGTCCCGGGGAAAGGCGTGTGCAAAAAACTATGCAATTATTTTTTTTGAGTCCAGTGGAGTAAATGTGAAAACCTGGGCCTGGCCAACAAACCGTAAGATTTTTATGTGGACACGAAAAATCCTTCTTTGTAGAAAATATCCGCATTAATAAATCAAAAATTATAGGAAGTTATTTTTAAAATCAGGGGAAAATCCTTCCTTAATTTTAACAGGGAAAAACCAAAAACAAAAATTCCCAAACCAAATATTCCAAAAATTTTGGGGGGAAAAGTCAGAAATGCCGAAAAAAATCCCTGAAATGAAAAAAAAGGGTTTCAGAAGATTCGGTTTCCCTCAAACATTTTCATTCCTTTTTCTTTTAGCAAAAAAAATCCCCCGCTAGTACCCCCTTTACCACAACAAATTGTTATTAAATCGGCCTTTTCTAAAAAGTAAGAAAACAAAAGGGTTGGGGGCGAAAGCATCCCCTAAAACCCCCAGGTGTTTTCTGGACGCCGGGGTTTTTCCCCCATGCCGACTGATACTTGAAAGGTTTAAGCCCCCTTGAACCCCGTCCCTTTTTCACCTTTTTCTTACCGGCCTTTAGTTTCTTTAAAATCACCTTTCTGACCAACTTTTTTTCCCCAATTTTCCCCCAAACCCAAAAAAAAAACGTTCAATTTTTTCAAGCCCGCCCTTAAAAATTCCAAACCAGCAAGGATCCCTTGGCATTTTCCAAAAAACCCCCCCCTCTCCCTTAAGATTTTTTTTTAAACCCGAGGCATTGGGCCAGGAAATTTCCCTGAATGCTCCCGCTGGGCTTCAAAAACCAATTTGTTTTGTTTCCTGAGGCAACACCAAAACCAATTGGTTCTTCCGGGTCGCAAAAAGTCAGAAAACCAAAACATGGTTTGCCGGCAAGTTGGGGCAATCCGAGCCCCCCGCCCTTAAACCCGCCTTGGGGGGGGCCCGGCGACGGGCCCCAGGTCCTCCGAACGGGGCGGGCGTGTGCGCCCTCCCCACGCAAGGCCCCCCCCGGCCCCGCCTTTTTACGGCTCCCGCTTCCCCCCGCCCTTGTGTAAGGGGTTGGGGTTTTTCCGGCAAATCCCAACTGATTTTTTCCCCCTTTTGGGGCCCTTGGGTTCGGGCCGGATCCCCACCCCCCGCATTTAGCCGGGTTTTTTCCCCCGTAAGTCCTTTTTTTCCGGGCCCCTTATCCGGGGGGGGGGGAAAAAGGGGGGTTTTTGGGGAAAACCCCCTTTTTTTTTTCCCCCTGCCCCACAAATTTTTGGGGGGGTTTTGAAAAAAAAGGGGAAAAAACCCCCCGGCCCCCCATTTTTTAAAAAAAAAAAAACCCCCCCCCACCCAAATTTTTTTTTCCCCCCCCCCCCCCCCCTTTTTTTTTTAAACCCCCGTTAAAACCCAAAAAAATTTTTTTTTTCCCAAAAATTTTTTTTAAAAAAAACAAATTTTTCTTTTTTTTTTAATCCCCAAGCCTTTTTTAAATTCCCAAAAAAAAAAATTTTCCTTGGTTTTCCAAAAAAATTTAGCAAAAACCAAAAATTCCATAATAAAGAAGTTAAAAAAGGGGCAAGGGCGGTTTGGGGGGGGTAAGGGTCCCGCAAAAAGAGGGGCCGCCGGTGGGGGGGCCCTTTCCCCCCCCAAAAAACCCAAAAAACAAAAAGCCCCCCCCCAAAACCCCGCGTGGGGGGCCGGGGGCGGGGGCCCCGGCCTTTTTGGCCCCCCCGGGTTAAAAACCCCCCTGCTGTTTGGGGCCCCCGCCCCCCCCCCCCTTTCCCTCCCCTTGTTTGGGGGGCTTCGCTCCAGGCCCTTTTTCCCCCGTTGTGGGGGGCCCCCCCCCTTTTCCCTAAAAGGTTTTTTCCGCCCCTTTTTGGGGCCCCCCGGTTTTTTTTTGGGTTCCCCCCCAAAATTTTTCCCCCCCTCCTTTCCCGTTGGGAAAAATGGGTTTTTTTTCCGTGCAAATTTTTTTTGGGGTTTTTTCCTCCTTTTCCCCCCCGATTGGGGTCCCGGGTCCAACGGGGCCCACAAATTTTCCCCCGGGGCTTCCCCTTTTCCCAAAGGCTTTTTATTGGTTTTTTTTTACATAATATTTCCCCCCTTTGATTTTTTTTTTAAAAATTTTTAAATTCCAAGTTTTCCCCCCCCCTTAATTTTTCCCTTTTGGAATGAAATTTTTTTTTACTTAAAAAAAACATTTTTTTTTTTTTTTTTTTTTTTTTTTTTAAAATTTTTTTATTTTTTTTTTTTTTTTTTTAATTTTTTAAATAAAAAAAAAAAAAAAAAAAAAAAAAAAAAAAAAAAAAAAAAAAAAAAAAAAAAAAAAATTTTTTTTTTTTTTTTTTTTTAATTTATAATTAATATTTTATTATAAATTTTAAAAATTATATTTATTATATATGTTTGTGTGTGGGGTGTGTGGGGTGGGTGGTGTGGGGGTTGGGGTGTGGGGGGGGGTGGTGTGGTGGGGGGTGGGTGTGGGTGTTTTGGTGGGGTTTTGGTAGTGTATGTAATGTATGTTTATGTATGTAGTTAGGATGTTTTATGTAAAATAAAAGTTTATGTAATGTATGTAATGTTTTGTATAAATATTATAATAATATATATTTTTAATTTTATATATATTATATATAAATATTATAACATTATTATAGATACAAAGGGGAAAAATACTTCGAACCACACTGGTGTTAAAGTGTGTGGGGTGTGTGGGGGGGTGGTGGTGTGGGTGGGGGGTGGGGTGGGTGTGGGTGTTGTGTGTGTTTGGGGGTGGTGTGGGGTGGTGGGGTGTTGTGTGGGGGTGGGTGGTGGTTGTGGGGGTGTGGGTGTTGGGGGGTGGTTGTGTTGGTTTTTATGTGTGGTAAAGTTATTGTATGTATTGATGTATGGTTATGTTATGTGGTTTGAAAAATTATGTCATGTATGGGAAAAGATGTTTAAAAAAATGGTTTAAATGGGTTATGTATGGTTAAGTAATATTAAATTAATATATTAAATATTTTATTTATTTTTATATTATATAAATGTATTTAAAATAAAAATATTTTGTATTATAAAATATGTGGATTATAAACATTAATATATAAACAAATATAAGATAATATATATAAATATAATATATATATAATTATTATTTTAATATAATATATAAAAATTTAAAAATTTGGGGTATGTAAAATAATAAAATATTTTATATATAAAATATAATATAATATAAAATATTATATATAATATAATAAAATAAACACACACACAAAAAATATATTTAACCCCCATACACCAACACAAGTAATATATAATACTACATTACATTAAAAACATACCATACATTACAAATTTCATAACACCACCACACACACACCACACACACACCACACACCCTATATTATATTATATATTATATATATATTTTATATTATTAATTTTATAAATTATTTTATGTTGGTGTGTGGGGTGGGGGTGTGTGTGTGGGTGGGTGTTGGTGGGGTGTTTTTTGTGGTGTGTTGGGGTTGTTGGTGGGGTGTTGTTTTTTTTTGGTGTATGTTGTGTATGTATATTGTTTTTGTATATGTAAAGTAATATGGTATAGTAAAAATGTTAAAAATGTATATGTAAAGTGTATGTGTATGTGTATGTATATGTAATATGTATAGTTTTATAAAGGTTTTATGTATAGGTATATGTAAAAGGGTAATATATAAAAGAATTATGTAATTTTATTTATTTTGTGGTATACATATGTTTAATATATTATTTTAATAAATATTATTTATTTTTATATTATATTTTTATATATTTAAAATAATATATATTTTAATTATGCAAAACACAAAAAAACACCCCAAATATATTCATATTAAATATTTTTTTTTTTTACATTAAAATATTTTGATTATAATCTATTTTTATTTAATTTTTTTACAATACACAAAAAAAACCCCAACAAAACCAAACAACACACACACACCCACACACACCAAAAAACACACCCCAAAAAAACACCACACATTATTTTCATAGATATGTGGGGGGTGGGTGGGGTGTGTGCATGTTTTGCATGTGTGCGTGTGGTGCGTGGTGTGGTGTGGTGTGGTTTGGGGGTGGGGGTTTTGGGGGTGGTGGGGGGTGGTTGTTTGGGGGTGTGTGTGGGGTGTGGTGGTTGTGTGGTGGGGGGTTTTGTGTGTGTTTGGGGGGGTGGGGGGGTGGTGTTTTTTGGGTTGGGTGTGGCCTTGGGATGTATAATTAAATTATAATAATATAATAATATTTTATTAAATTTTAAATAAAAAAATATTAAATTTTAATTTTATATATTTTTAATAAATAAATTAAAATTTTTTATATATTATAGTTATAAATAAAAAAATAATTATTTAATAAAATAATAAAATTTTTTATTTAATAATTTTTTTTAAAATTTAATTTTTAAAATAAATTTTATATTTTTTATAAAATATTTTTTGAAATTTTAAAATTTTTTAAATTTAAAATTTTAAAATATTTTTTTTAATTTTAATTTTTATAATTTAATATATTTTTTTTTTATTTTTATTTTTTTTTTTTTATATTTTTTTTATTTTTATTTATTTTTTTTTTTTTTTTTTTTATAATATAATTTTAAATATTTGGGGGGGGGGGCCCGGGTGGCCCCGAATGGGTTTTTTTTTTGAGCGGGCCCGGACTTAAAAAACGTCCCCCCCCCCCGGCAAAATTTCCCCCCGAAAATTCAAAAAGGGGGGGCACCCCCGGCCCCCCCGGCCCGCCGGTTTTTTTTTTTTTTTTTTTTTTTTTTTTTTCCTTTTTTCCCAAAAGGGGGGGCCTTCAAAACCTTTTGATTTTGGGCCCCCCCGCCCCAGCCACTGGGGGGTTTTTGGGCCCCAAAACCCCCCTCAATTTTTCAGTGCGGGTAAAAAGAATTTTGGGGGAAAATCGAATTTAAAAAAAAAAAAAAAAAAAAAAAAAAAAAAAAAAAAAAACCGGGGGAAGGCAAAAAGGCCCCAAAGCCCCCCCTAAAAAATTTTTTTCCTTTTAAGAAAAAAAAAAAAACATGGAAAACCCCCCCCTAAAAAATTTTAATTTCAAGGCCCCCCGGGGGGTGGGCCCCCCAAATGGGGTTTTTTTTTTTTTTTAGCGTTTCCCCCCACCCCCCCCAAAACCCCGTCCCCCCCCCCAAAAACCCCCCAAACAATCTTTTAAAATTCCCCCAGGGGGGGGAAAAACCCCCCGACCCCCCCGCTTTTTTTTTTTCCCCCCTTTTTTGGCCCAAAAAGGAAAAACTTTTCCCCCCCCTTGAATTTTTTCCCCCCCACCCCTGGGGGGGGCCCCCCAAACCCCCCCGCCCCCCCCAGGGGGGGCCCCTGGGGGTCCCCCCCCCAAAAACCCCCCCGGAAATTTTAAATAGAAAAATGATTTTTCCCTTAAAAAGTTAACCCCCCGGCAACTCCCCCCCGTGGAAAAAAGGACTGGGGGACCCTACCCGGGGTTACTCACTCAAAAAAGCACCCAAAAAACCCAAAAAGGAAAAAAAAAATACAATTTTTAAGTATCAAAAATTTTTGAACCCCCCCGGGCCCCGGGTCCTTTAAAAATTTTTTTTAAAAAAAGGGGTTTTATAAATTTTTTTTTTTAAAAAAAAAATAAAAAATTTAAAAAAATAAAAATTTTTTTTAAAAAAAATTTAAAAATTAAATTTTTTTAAAAATTTTTTTATTTTTTTTTTTTTTTTAATAAAATAAAAAATTATTTAAATAATTAAATATTATTTAATTTTTTTTTTAATAAAAAAAAAAAAACCCCAAAACCCCACACACAAAACCCCAAAACACAAATAAATTTAAAAATATTATTTTTAATTTTTTTTGTGTTTGGGGGGGGGGGTGTTTTTGGGGGTGTGTGGTTGGGGGTTTGGGGGGGGGGGGGTATCATAATATTTTATTTTTAATCATAAAATAATTTTAAAAATATTAAAATTTTTTAAAAATATAAAATATTATAATTATTAAAATTTTAAAATAATTTTGGGTTTAATAAAAAATTTTATATATATTTTTTAATATTTTAATTTATTATATTTAAAACAATAAAAATTTTTTTTATAATACCAAAAAAAAATTTATAAATTTTTAAAATTAATTTAATAATATTTAAATTATTTTTAAAAATTTTATAATAAAAAATTTAAAATAATATTTAAAATTTTAATATAATTATTTTAAAAATATATTAATATATATAAATAAAATAATAATTAAAAATTATTTAAAATAAATTTTTATAAATTTAAATTTATAATTTATATATATTAAATAATTATATTTTTTTAATTTTTAAAATAATATATTATAAAACCCATAATTAAAATTTTTTTTTTACCCAAAATTTAAATTTTTTTATTATTAAAATTTTTTTTTTAAAATTTATAAAAAATATAAATATATTTTTTTAAAATTTATTATAATATAATATTTTTTTATATATTTTTTTATTTTAAATATTTAATTTTTGGGGTTGGTTTTTTGGGGGGGGGGGGGGGGGGAAAAATTTTAAAAATATTTATATAAAAATTATTTATAATTAATAATTTAATTAAATTTTAATATTTTAATAAAATTAATAATTTATATATTTTTAATTTAAATTTTTATTAAAATATTTAAAAATTATATATTAATTAAAAATTTTTTATAAAATAAATATTTTATATAAAAATATAATAAAATTTTAATTAATATTTTTTTTTTTATATTATATAATATATATAAATATATATATTAATAAAAAATTTTTTATAATTTTAAAAAAAAAAAAAATATAAAAATTTATAAAAAATTTTTTTTTTAAATATTGTAAAAAAATAAAAAATTTTTAAATTTTAAAAAAATTTTTTTATTTTTTTCCTTTTTCCCTTTTTTTTAAAAAGGTTTAGGTTTTTTTTTTTTTCCCCCCCCCCGGGGTCCCCCGGGGGAAAATTTTTTTTTTTTTAATTTTTTTTTTTTTTTTTTTCCCGTTTTTGGACCCCCAGGGAAAAAACTTGGGGGGGTTTTCCCCCCCCAAGTTTTTTTTTTTGGAGGTGGGGGGGGGGTTTTTTTTGGGAAAATTTTTCCCCTTTTTGGGGCCCGGGGAAAAACCAATTTTGGGGGCCGGCCCGGGGCCCCCCGGGGGGGACCTCAAATTTTTTTTCCCCGGAAAAAAATCCCCGGTTTGGTCCCCCCCTCGGAACCAGTTTTTTTTTTTTTGAGTCCAAAAAAGCCCCCCTAACCCCTTTTTTGGGCCCCGGGCCTTTTTATTTTTTTATTATGGGCCTTTTTTTAAAATTTATTTTTTTTTTTTTTTCTTTAGCATTTTTTTAAACGCTGGGGTTTTTCCATTGCCTTCCCCCCCCCCCCGGTTGTTTTTTTTTTTTTTTTTTTTTTTTTTTTTTTTTTCGAGTCACCATCTCTATTTTACCCGCACTGACATGAGCTGGCTTTGGCCACCCAGTGGCTAGGCAGGCCAATCGAGGTGAAGTTTTTCCTTTTGGCCCAAGGGAAACAACGCGGGGCCGGTGACTCGAACCCCTTTTAACTCAGACTGCCGTCGTGACAGTCCCCCTTTAGTCCGACCGCTCTAACCATTCGGCCCCCCCGCGGCCCCCCCAATTATATTAATATATATATTATATATATAATATAATATAATATAATAATATATATTATATATATATATAATATATATTTATATTATATATATATTTAATATATAATAATAATATATAATAATATAATTATAATTATATAATATATATATAATATTATATTATATATTTTATAATATAACATATATAATATATATATATTATATTATATATATTATAATATATTAAATATTATGTTAAAGTAATATAATTATTGTATATATATATATAATATTTAATATAATATTTATATATATTATATATATAATATATTTAATTATATATATATAATATAATTAAATGTATATAAATAACACAAGGCACAACAACACCACACAACCAACAACACACAACCACACAAACCACACCACAAACACAACACACCCAAACCCACACAACACCCACACACAACACACACAACAACCACACACCACCACAAAAACAACCACCTACACACCAAAACCAAAACAATGCAACAATGGACTCACAGCAACGCACATAAACTTTATGATATATGTTTTGTGGGTGTGGGGGTTTTGTGTTTTTTTTTTTTTTGTTGGTGTTTTGTTTTGGGTGTGTGTTGTTTGTGTGTTTTTTTTGGGGTGGGTGTTGGTGTATGTTTTAAATAATATAAATATAGATTTTATAAAAATATATGGAATTGTAAAAATAATATGAATATGATTTTATTTGTGTGTTTTTTTGTGGGGGTTTTGCAAAATATTTTTATAAAATATTATATAATATATATTATATTATTATTTTTAAAAATATTATATAATATATATAATTATATTATACATAAAAGTAAAAAACACAAATAAATAAAATAAAAATAATCAAATATAAAATACCATACATATACATATACCCCCCTTTAAACCCAATTTTCAAATACATATCCCCTAACTACCATACACAAAACCATACAATATCATTTAAAAATTTCCCTAAAACCCAAAAACATTTCATATCATAACTATTACATTTTCACACATAAAAAACACACAAAAAACAAACCAAAACCCCAACACAACAAAAACCAACCAACACAAAAACCCAAACCACCCAAAACAAAAAACAACCCCACACACCAAATAAATATAAAAATATATTATATATTTTTAATATAATAAATTATATTTATTATAATTGGGGTTTTTGGGGGGGGGGGGGGGGGGGGGGGGGGGGGGGGGGGGGGGGGAAAAAAAAAGAAAAAGGGGTTTTGGTTTAAAAATTTTTTAAAAAGTAAAATTTTATGGTTGTATGTTTTTTAATTTTTATTTTTCTTTTTTTTGTGGGGGAAAGGGGTAAAATTGTTTTTTTTTTTGGGTTTTTTTGGGGTAAATAATAATATTTAAAAATTTTAATAAAAAAATTTTTATTTTTAAAATATTTTATTTAAATTATTATTATAAAATAATGTAAATTACAAAAAAATTTTATATTTTATTAAATTTAAATTTTAAAAAAATTTTTATATTAAAATAAAAATTAATTATAAAAATATATTATTAAAAAAATTTTAAATAATTTATTAATTTTATTATTAAAAAAAATAAATTTAAATTTTAATTTTTAAATTTTATTAAAAAATAACAATAAATATAATTTTAATAATATAAAATTTTTTAAAAAATTATTTTAAATATAATTTAATATACAAACATACATACACCATAATAAAAACATACATACCCCTTTCAATACATACATGCAAAACAAAAACATACTCAAATTTTCCCAATACTTTTCATAACAAAACACCCACAAACCCCCAAACCCACAAAACCACACCAACCCCAAACACAACCAAAACACACACACACACAACAACACAACACACCACCACAACACCACACCAACAAAAACCCCACCCCACCACACCCACAACCCCACATAAAAACAGTTGGGGGGTTCCCCCCAGTTTTTTTCTTTGTATCTAAAATTGTTTTAATAATATTAATTTATATTTTATATTTTATTAAAATAATTTATATTTTAAATAAAAATTTTCAAAAAAAATAACATACATACATACCTACATTACATTACATAAAAACATCCCCTTAACCTTAAAAAAAATACATACCCTAACACAAAACACCAACCAACACCCCAAAAACACACACAAACAACACACACACACAACAAACACAACAACCACACACAAAAACAAACCAAAACTATAAAAATTATATATATTATAATAATATATTAATATATTAATAAATTAATAAAATTATATTTTATACCCTTTTAATTTTTATACAATTTAAAATAATATAAATTTAATTTTTTTTATATATGTTTATAAATGTGGAAAATGAAATTTTCCCGTAATTTTTTTTTTTTTTTTTAAAGGGGGCGTTTTTTTTTTTTTTTTTTTTTTTTTTTTAAAATTAAAAGATTATTTCCCCCCTAAAAGTGATTCCTAAAGAAAAAGAGGCCTTTAAAAAAAAATCCACCCGCGAAAATTTAAAAAACTGGTTTAAAAACGACCAAACAACAAAAATTTGGGAAATTGAAACTACAAATAAAAAATAATGCCCAATTCCAAAAAAATTTTGAATGACTTTTGTTTTAAAATTTTTCCCCCCCCAAATCCCCCCCAAAAAAAAGTTGGGAAAAAATTTTTATTGTAAAACCGAAAGAAAACCTGTAACCAGAGGCGGGCGGAAAGCTGGGGCGGCGCCTTTCGGAAACCGACCCCTCGGAAAAGGGAAAAATCAGAAATCCTTACAGCGGGAAACCCTACATTCACGACGGGAGCGGGAAATTGCCGGGAACCCTAAAAAAAAAAAACCCCCCAAAGGCGGGAAAAACTCCCTAAATAAAAACACAACAAATTTCAGGGAAAATAGGGCCTGGAGCCCAGCCCCCTACAAGCAAGGATTGAAGGACCGGCTGTGGCGGAAACCCAAAAAGCCCAAAAGGCCCCGGTGGAACCAGCCACCAGCGTCCCCCGGCCCCCCCCCGCGGGCCCCTGGTTTTTTGGTGGGGGCCCCGGGTTTATTTTTACCCTTTGGCCCTTTTGGGGAAGGGAAAAGCCCACACCGCCCCCCGCGGGGCCCCCCCTTTCGCGGCGGACCCTTCAACGGGACAAACCGCCTGCCCACAAAAGCTTTTTTTTTTTAAAAATTTTCTTATATGAGTGGGCCCCGTTTTTTTTCCCAATTTTTTTTGGGGGCCAAAAAGACCCCAATTGTTTTTTTTTTTTTGACCTTTTTAGCGGACTGGATGAAAAAAAACTGGAAAGTTTTTTTTTTTTTTGCCCCCACAAACGGAAACCAGTAAACAACACTAAGTGAAATTTGGTAAAATTTTTTGATTTCAGGAGAAAAATTTCCCCGGGGGAAAATCCCCGGGCAAAGAATAATCCTAACAGTAAAAATTTTTTAGATGCCATAAAAAGGAGAGGAGAGAAGGGTTTTTTTGGGGGAGAGGAAAATTTCCCATTGGGAAAAGTTCGGGGGGGCCCGGGGTGGGGGGTTTTTTTTTTTTCCCCCCCCCCCCTTTTTTTTTTTTTCTTTTACCAAGTCCCTTTTTTTTTTTAAGGGGGAAAGAGGCTTTTTTGGGAAAAAAAAAGGTTGGTCAGTGAAAAAGGGTTTTTACTAAAGGGGGCCCTAACCCGGGCCCCCGGGAAAATGTGAAAGGGGGTCCCCCCACGGGGCCGGGGGTCTGTCCGGGGCTTCAACCTTTTTTCCCTCCTCCGTTGGGTGCCCCCCGGGGTTTTTTTTTGGCCTTAAATGCCCGCCGTTCCCCGGAAAAAACGCGTTGGGGGGCCCCCCTTTTTTGGGGGATGCCCCTTTTCGCCCCCTGAACCTTTATTTTTTTCCCGGATTTTTAAAACGTTTTGCTTTTTTTAATACTATTTTGTTGAATTTTTTGCAGAAGGTTTAAAATTTTTTCTTTTTTTTCTAAAGAGAAATAATGAAATTTTGGATGCTGTTTTAGACCCGGGAAACCCCCGATTTTTATCCCCATTGCAAATTTTTATTTTTTTTTTTCCCCCGTTTTTTTTTTTGGGAAATTAAAATTTTTTTTTACACACCTTTTACCCCTTTATTAAGTTTTTTTAAAATTTTTTGGAATATTTGCCGTTGGGGAAGGGTTTTTTTTTTTTTTTTTTTTTTTCCCCTTAAAAATCAAGAAAGTTTCCCCCGGGAAATTTATTAAAAATAAGCTTTCCCTATAAAATCTTGTTTTTTTTTTTTATTATTAATGCCGGAAAATTCTACAAAGAAAGGATTTTTTTTTTTTTTCCTTGTCCCCAAAAAATTTTGGTTTTTTTTTTTGCCCCGCCCCAAGTTTTTTTTACATTTACTCCCCCCCCGACTCCCCAAAATTATTTTCATAGGGTTTTTTTTGCATGCACCTCCCCTGGAAAAGAAAAAAAATCCCCCAATACATGGAGCCATTTAAGAGCCCGTAAGTTGCCCGCCCAAAATTCTCCCATAAGCCCCTTCCCGCGGTTTGCAAAATTGGAAAACGAAAATAAGGACGGGGTTTTTTTTTTTTTTTGCCCCCGCCCCCGACCCATTTTTTGTTGCAGGCAAATGCCCCCGATTTAACCGCCCCCTGCCCTTTCCCCCCCCGAATTTGGGAACGGTCCCCCGCCGTACTCCCCCCCCTTTTTTTTTTTTTTTTTCCTTTCTCGGGGTTTTTTTTTTTCCAAAAATTTCCCTTTTTGTGAATTTTTTTTTTTTTTTTTATAGAATGATTTTTTTCCCCTCGTGATTCACCCAACCCCCATCGGATTTTCCCCCCTTTTTTACGTGGGCGGGGCCTTTTATATTTTCCCCAAAAAGGGAAAATCGCGGTAAAAAAAATGTTTGTGGGAAAATTTTTTTATCGTGTTAAATGGGTTTTTTCCAGCCGGGCAGTTTTTAAATTCCAACCCCCCGGCCCTTACATAGCCCTAAAAAACAGCCCCTAAATTTTTAAATCTGAGCAAAAAGTTAAAATGGTAGAAAAAAATACCACTTTTCCTCCAAAAAGCGGGGGCGGGATTTAAAAAGTGCTTTTTAAGGGGGGTTTTTTTTAAAAAAGTGGAGATTAAAATTTTCCAAGGTTTTCTGTCCCCCCCCCTTTTTTTTGCCCCCGGGGGGGTTTTTTTTTTTTTTTTTTTAAGGTTTTTTTTTTTTTTTTTTTTTATTTTTTTTAAAGACCCCGTGGGACTGATTTTTTTTTTTTTTTTTTTTTTTTTTTTTCCCGGTTTTCCCAAAAAAAAGGAGTTTTTTTTTTTTTTTTTTTTTTTTTTTTTTTTTTTTTTTAAAAATTTTTGAGGGGGGGGGGAAAAAAAAATAAAAATTTGGGGGAAAAAGCCCCTTTTTTTTTTTATATTTTTTAAATGTATAATTTTTTTTTTTTTTTTGGTTTGAAAAAATTTTGACCCTAGTAAAAAAAAAAAATTTTTTTTTTTAAATTTATAATGAAAAATTTTTTTTTTTTTTTGGTTCCCAGGTTTTTTTTTTTTTTTTTTTTTTTTTTTTTTTTTTTCCTGGAAGGGGAAAAAACCCCCTTTTTTTTTTTTTTCCCCCCTTTTTTTTTTTTCTTTTTTTCCTTTCCCTTTTTTTTAGCAAAGTTTAAAAAGGCCCCATTTTTTTTACCACAGAGAGGAGAAAAAAAAAAAAAACTTTTTTTATATTTTTTGCCTAAACGTTTTTTAACCCCCCCTTAGTTTTTTTTTTTTTTTTTGATTTCCCCCCCCCCCCCCCCCCCCCTTGCTAGGAATTTTTTTTTTTTCAAAGCCCCCTGTTTTTTTTAAGTTCCCCCCCTTTTCCCCCCCCCTGTAAAAGTAAAAACGGGGGGGGTTAATGTTTTGGGTCCCCCCCGTGTTCCCCCCATTTGTTTAAATATTTTAAATTGGGCCCCCGTAAAAATTTTTTCCCTGGGTTTTTTTTTTTATATGTTAAAAGGTGGGGGGTGGGGGGCGGGTGGGGGGGCCCCTGGAAAAAAGCCCCAAGCGCCTTTAACAAACCCTTTTTTACTCCCCCCCCCCCGCAACCCCCAAAACCCCAGAACCCCCCCCCGCCCCACCACCCCAATGAAAAACCCGGCCCTTCCGTTTTTTTTTTTTGTAAACAAAAAATGTTTTTTTTTTTACGAATGGTTTTTTCCCCCCCCTTTCGCGGGGAAGTACTATCGGCCCCCTTCCCCGGCCCCCAAAAAAAAGGGCGGGACACTGCACGACCCCCCTCCGGAAAAAAGGCCCCCCTGAAAGAGAAAGGGGGAGAAAAGAGAAAAAAAAGAAGGGAAAAAAAGGGGAAAAGGAGAGGGGAGAGAAAGGGGAAAAAGAGAGAGGGAGAAAGAGGGGAAAAATGGGGGGTAAGGGGGAGTGAAGGGGGGGGGGAAAAAGAAAAAAAAAGAGGGGGGGTTTTTAGGGGGGGCGAAGGAGGGGGGTGAGGGTTTTAAAAAAAAAAAAAAGGAGAGGGGGGGGGGGGGGAAAAAAGGGGGGAAAAAAGAAAAAAGGAAAAAGAAGAGAAAAGGAGAAAAAAGAGAGAAAGGAGAGGAAAAAGAGAGGGAAGAGAGAAGGAAAAGGGAAGGGGAGGGGAAAAGGGAGGAAAAGGAAGGGAAGGAGAGGGAGGGAAATGGGGGGGGGAAAAGAGGAGTGGGGAAGGGGGGTGGGGGGGGGGGAAAAAAAAAAAAGAAAAAAAGGGGGAAAAGGGGGAAGGCGGAAGGGGGGGAATGGGGTAAAAAAAAAAAAAGAAAAAAAAAGGGGGGGGGGGGGGAAAAAAGGGGAGAAAAGAGGAGAAAGGGAAAAAGGAAAAAAGAGGAAAAAAGAAAAAAAGAAAAAGAGGAAAAAAAGAAGAGGGAGGAAGGGGGGGGGGGTTTTTTTTTTGGAAAAGGAGGGAAAGGGAAAAAAAAATTGAACATTTGGGGGGGAGGGGGGGGTTTAAAAACGGGTTTTGGGGGAAAAAAAGAGAAAAGGGGAAAGGAAAAAAAAAAAAAAAAAAAAAAAAAAAAGAAAGGGGAAAAGAAAAAAAAAAAAAGGGGAAAAAAACAAAAAAAAAGAAAAGGGGGGGGTTTTTTTTTTTTTTTTTTTTTTCGTGTTTTAAATTTTTTTTTTTTTTTTTTTTTGTGTTTTTTTTTTTCCCCCGTGTTTTTTTTTTTTTTCCCCATTTGGAGAAATCCCCCCCAGGGAAATATTTTTTTTTTTTCCCCCCTTTTTTTTTTTGTTTTTTTTTTTTTTTCTTTTTTTTTTCTTTTTTTTATTTTTTTTTTTTTTTTTTTTCAAAAGGTGTGGGCCCCAAAAAAAAAAAACGGAACCCCCAGGTTTTGGGCCCAAAATTTTTTTTTTGGGGGGGAAAAAAATTTTTTTTTTTTGGTTTTTTTTTTTTTTTAACCTTGTTTTTTTTTTACTTTTTTTTTTTTTTTTTTATCCTTTTTGTTTTTTTTTTTTTTTATAATTTTTTTTCCCCCTGGGGGCCCCCCCCCCTTTTTTTTTTTTTTTTTTTCTTTTCGGAAACGCAAAAAATCCCCAAAATTAGCTTTTTTTTTTGCCCGGTTTTTTTTTTCCCCCCCCGGGATTTTCCCCGAAAAAACAAAAATGCCCCTTTTTCAAATTGGGAAAAATTTTTTTTTTTTCCCTTTTTTTTTTTTTTGTGGGGGTTTGGGGGGGGTTGGGGGGGGGGGGGTTTGGGGGTTGGGGGGGTTTGGGGGGGTTTGGGGGTTTTGGGTGGGGGGGTGTTGGGGGGGGGTGGGTGGGGTTTTTTTTGGGGGGGGGGGTTTTTTTGGGGCCCTTTTTGGGGCCCCCCTTTGGGCCCCGTGGGCTTTTTGGGGTGTGGCGCTTTGCCTGCGCTTTTTTGCCGGGGGGCCCCCCTTTTTTTTTTTGTTTTCCCCCGCGGTGTGGGGCGGGGGGGGTTTGGGGCCCGGCCCCGGTTGGTTTGGGGGGTTTTTGGGGGCTTTTCCTGCGGGTAGGGGGGCCTTGCCCCGGGTGGGTTTTGCCGCTGGAAAAAAAAACGCGTTAAAATTGGGGTGCCCGCCCCTTCCCCCCCTGTTGTGTTTTTTTTTTCCAATTGGCCCCGCAGTTTTTTTTTTTTTTTCAAACTAAAAATTTTCCCCTCCCCCTTTTTTTCCCCCCCCCCTTTTTTTTTTTCCCTTTCCCCCCCCCTTTGGGGGTTTCCCCCCCCCCCCCCCCCTTCCTTTTTTTTCCCCCCCCCCCCCCCCCCCCCCCCCCCCCCCCCCCCTTTTCCCCCCTGCCCTTTTCTGTTTTGCGCTTGCAATACCCCGTTTTTTTGGCCGTGCCCGCCCCTTTTCCCCCCGCCTGTTTTTTTTTCCACATTGGCCCCGCAGTTTTTTTTTTTTTCCCCCCCTTAAAATTCCCCGTCCCCTTTTTTCCTCCCCCTTTTTTTTTTTTGCAGAATTTTAGGTTGAAAGAAAAACCTTTTTTTGCCCTGGAACCCGTTAAAAACTCCCCCGGGTGGGGGGCCCTGGGAAAAAAAAAGAGAAGAAAAAAAAAAAGAAAGAAAAAACAAAATTCCCCCCCCCAAAACCCCCAAAAAACCCCCCCTTTTCTTTCAAAAAAAAAAAAATCCCGAATCAATTGGTTTTTTTTTTTAAATGGAAGTTTTTGCCACCCCCCCATAAGTCGTTTTTTTTTTTTTTTTTTTTTTTTTTTTTTGAGGTCAGTCCCCCCGCGCCCGGGGTGGGGTGGACCCCCAACCATAGCTTGGGGGGTTTTGATGAGTTGGGGGGCCCCCCCTGGGGCCAGTGCGAGATGAAGTTAAAGGGGTTGGGGAAAACCAGAACCCAAATTTCCTCAAAGGAATCCGCAAGCCGTCCCCCAAAATCCCCAGGACCCTTCCCCTGGGCAAAAACCCCCCAACCACCCTTCCCCAGTGGCAAAACCAAGGACGGAAAGTAGAGCGGGAATGTTTTTTTCCCGCGCTACGGTTTCCCCCCGTAATCGCAAAAGGTGGAGTAACGCTGGTCGCCCGGCCGCCCGCCCCCGCCGCCGCGCGCCCCCGCCGCGTGTTGTGGGTTTGTTTTGTGTGTTGGTTGGGTTGTGTGGTGTGTGGGGGGTGTGGTTTGTTGGTTTTGGGTTTGGTTTTGGGGTTTGGGGTTTGTTTGGGGGGTGGTGGTTTTGGGGTGGGTGGTGGTTGAAAACATCCATGTAAAAGAAGTGGTGTAAAATGTGGGTAATAAAGTGTTTTTCTAAGGGTAAAAAAAGAGTTATGCATAGGTTAAATAAAAGTAAGTAAATTTTTTTTTTTTTTTTTCTCCTTTTTTACGTGGGGTCCCCCCCCCAAGCCTTTTTTGTAAAAAGTTTTTATTCATATATGAAGGGTGGTGGTAATTTTTTTTTTTTTTTTTTTTTTTTTTTTTTTTTTTTTTTTTTTTTTTTTTTTACCTTTTTCCTTTTTTAGGTGGATTTCATTCCCAATATGTTTCGAATTAGAAGTTTTGGGGAAAGGTTTTTTTTACAAAAGAACCCCTTTTTTCTCAACACGTTAATCGAAAAACACACTATTAACCCGGCGGCATCCGATCTAGAGAAATCCCCCATAGGGAAAAGGGGAAACTTGGGAAATAAAAAAGAAAAACCGAATTGGAAAAAAAATAGATAAATTAAAATTAGACCATGAAAACAAATTTGAAGTAAGAAAAGAAAGACAGGGGTCGGCCCTTTTGTCCCCGGGTAAAAAGCCCTTTTTTTTAAGGGAAAAAATTTTTTTTTTCCCCCCGGGGGACCC
>NW_023658001.1:5000-25609 GCF_015228065.2 Penaeus monodon
AAATAATCCATATTATTTATTATATATTTTAATATTAATTATTTACTTTAATTATATTTTTATTTCTTTTTTTTGGGGGGGGGGGGTGTGTACGTGTGTGTGTGTTTATCCTAATGATATATTTTAAATTTTTATAATTTCTTTTCTTCTATATAATTATATCTTTTTTTATTGAAATTTTATTTATATATATCTTATATATTATATAATTATATATATATATATAATGAAAAAAGGGGCAATCCATAAAATTTTTAAATTATATAATTTTTAAATAATATATTTTATTTTAATATATTATATTATATTTTAAATGTGTGTATTTTTTTTTTTTTTATATTTTATATATATTATATATATTTTTTTTTTCTTTTATATATATTTTTTTTTTTTTTTCTTGTCTTCTCGTGTGTGTTCGTGATCAGAATAATGTGTTTTTTTAACTCTCTCTCTTTTCCTTTGTTTTATATTTTTTTTTTTTTTTTTTTTTGTATATTTCTTTCTATATTATTTCTCTTTTTCTTATATCTTTTTATTTTTAAATATTAATTTTAGGGCGGGCGGGAGGGTCCTGTGTTTTATCTTGTGTTGTGTGTGTGTGTGTGTTGTGGGGGTTTTTTGTTCGTGTTTCTTTATTTTTCTTCTCTCTTCTCTTCTCTTCTTCTTTCTTCTATTTTCCCTTTTCCCTCCCCTCTCTCTCTTCTTCTCTCTCCTTCTTTTTCTCTTCCCCTCTTTTTCTCCCCCCCCCCCCCCCCCTCTGGGGTTTCTCTCCTCTCCTTTTCTCTCTTCTCTTCTTCTCTTCTTTCTTATTGTTTTTTCTCTTCTCCTCCTTTTTCTTTTCCCCTTCTCTCTCTCTTTTGGGTCTTCCCCCCCCCCCCCCCCCCCCCCCCCCCCTTTTTTCCCCTACTCCCCTTTTCTTTCTTTTCTTTTTTTTTTTATTTAATTAATTGGGTGGGGCTTACGTGCTGTTGATGGGCGGGGTTGGTAGCCTAGATTTTAAGTGCTTGCTGCCTTCTCGCTGCGCTTCCCCCTGGCTAGCCCAGTCGAAAAGGGAGCAGCTTCTCATAATCCCCCCTGCCAGGTCACAGCCTCTCCATCTTAAATTTCTGCGGGCCCCTCGGGGCCCCCCCGGGGAACGGGGTACCTTTGGGGGCCCCGGCTAAATCTGGGGGGTCCGGAGCAGCAGAGGCCCCAGAGGACGGAGTTAGGCCCCCGGCGGGGGACCGCCTGGCTTCGCCAACTCCTCCCCCTAGCCACCCGGGGAAAGGGGGGCGGCTGGGGGGAGGTGGGCCTTCCCCATTTCCTCCCCCCCCAAAATGACCCTCTGGAAAACGTCGTTTTAAAGGGAAATGCGGGGGGAGGGGTTTGCCCCTCCCACCCAAAAGTAAGGGCGGGTTTGTGGGTCCCGCTGGGGGGGAAAATGTCGGGGTGCGGGATTGGAGCAGAGTTACTCGTCCCGCCGCCCCCGGCGGCGCCAACCCACCATGAAGCTTTGGGGGAAACCCTCGGGAACCCCCGGGTGGATGGCGTCCACAGCCTGCCACCCCCTTTTATCTGGGGCTGTTTGGGGGGGTGCGGCAGGGGTGGCTGCACCCGGAGTGACCCCCGGGGTTTTACCTCGGCGTGCTTTCCGGTAGCGTTTGGAACACCCGGGTCCTTGGGCAGGATGAGGGGGTTTACTCTGCTATCGCGGGAATTGAAGCGCCCTTGGGAGTTGGGGTGGCTCCCCCCAAAGGGGTGAAGCCCGGTAGGGGGAAAACGATCAGTGTGGGTGTTCACACTACTGTCGGGCCGCGCGATGGTCACCACCCCGGGTTTCCCCTAGCCTCCCATCGATTTCCCTGCGGTTTTTCGATGACACCGGTTGATGAGCTTTCATGGCTTTGGAAAACTGAAGCTGTTTTTGGGCTTCATGTCTCTTATTGCTGTATACGCTCCACCGATTACATAAAACCGATGTAAAAGGGGCGTTTACCCAAACTCCATCTGGGCGACGTTGCCCCGGGGCGAACATTCCTTTTGTTCGGGGCGACTTCAATCGTATCCGCTGTGCCGGGCTGGCTAGGGAAATGTCCTGTGGGCCCCCAGGGCTCGGGAGCTGACCCCCAGCAGGAGAATACCCTCCTTCCCCGGGGACTTTGCTAGTCCCAAAAATAGGATCTCGGGCTCCTGTACCAGCGCTCCAACTCCATCGCTGGCCTTGGTACAGCATAGGGGTACGGGCCAAGAGATCGACCACATCCTTGTGCACGCATGGAGGTCCTCCAGAACTGCAGGGGTTTTCCGGGGTGTGATTCTGTGGCACCGACCATAGGCTGCTTGTGGCTACCCCGCGGGTCCCTTCAAAACCCCCGTCCCCCCCAGTGGCCCCCTAAGGTGTTTTTATGGACAAAAAGGGGGGAGGGGGTGTGCCCGTGGGTTTTTGCCACGGCAGTCTTGACCGATTCTCGAAAAACCGCAAACCCGACGATCCATTGCTCTGTGGGGAGCCCTTTAAAACGCGAACCTCGAAGCAGCTCAGGGGTCCCTGGCGTACCCCAAGGGCAAGGGAGAAAACCATCTCCCCGGGGACATAAGGGCCACGAAAGTGTCGCAAGGGGCCGGGAAAAGGAATCAATCTTGCTCGTTTTCCCTGTGGTAGGGCTCGGACACTGTGAGAAGGGGCAAGGGCAGTCATCAGGGAAACTTTTCTGAGGGGGTCGAAGGCCCTTTCTGTAAAAGACCTTTGCCCTGCCTACCAACCCCGAAAAAACTGAAACCCTAAGCCCCCTCACGATACTGCAGTCCCCATCAGCGGAGGACGGTCACTCAATCATGTTTTGGGGGTTTGGAAGTTGGGCTGAGTATTTTGAAAAGTTGTCCAGGGATCCTCCACATTTTTGCTTGGATGCAAGCATGTCTCATCCTTGCCGACCCCCCCTCAGCGAGGAACCCTACCCTAACGAGTTTGGCTGGGGATTTCCAGTTAAAATGGGAAAGCTGCAGGGATATGGAATCCCTGCTGAACTGCTAAAGGCTGGGGGTGAACCTTGGGTCGGGGCCTGCATACATCGACTCCATTTGGCGTCTGGGACCCTTCCCCCTGACCTGCTGAGGGGGGGTGGTTTTTTCCCTCTCTGGGGGGGAAGGGGTCGATGGGCTACAACTACCCTGGCATTACCTGCTCAGCTCCGCAAGGTTCTCGCTCCAAATTTTCTGAACGATCCGCAAACCCCCTACGAGGCACCCGAACCGAGCATCTGGATTTACTCCGGCTCACAATAACGTATCCTACGCTTCGGGAATTGTGGAACGCCGTCTGAGTTTGGGCGTGGGTTGCTTGCAGCCCACATCGACCTCAAAAGGCGTTTTTACTCGGTGCATCGGGGGAAACGCTATGGGAATCCTGAGGCTCAGGGGGAAACCGACCAGATTATTTGGGCCTGAAGCAAACCCCTATACTGGTACTGAAGTGCTTAAGTGTGGGGGGGTATGCGAACTTCTTTCCCCGTTAATTCGGGGGGAGGCAAGGCTTGTCCTTTCACCCACACTTTTCAACACTTGTATGGACTATAAAGGGCAGAGCTCTAGCCAAGTCTGCGGAGCAACCTAGGAATATTAAAGGGCTCGACCTTGACTTTGCCGACGAGTTGCCATCCTATCGAGTCCTTGGAGTCCTTGTGGCGGCCTTGATGCTTTAGCAAGAGCGAAGCCCTGGCTTTGAGGTCTCCTGGCCAAGACCAGATTCGGGCTTTGGGCCGTTAGGGGAACCCTTAGTCGATCCATCTTGCGGCGAGGCGTTGAAGTCCAGAAAGTTTACATACCCTTGGGAGCGTAGTCCATATCTCTGGGGTTTTCAGACAGGAAATCAGTAGAAAAGGATTGGTCGGGAAAAGGAGCCATAATCGATCAACAAAAGCGTTTGGGATGTCGGTACCTATCGAAGGACCAAGCTGCGTGGGCTTTAAAGGCCCCTTTAACTTCCCTTTTGCTCTTGGGAAACGAAAACCCGGACGCTTCCGGCCTTTGGGGTCCCCTTATGCCCTTTTTTAACAAGTCCCTTCGCCGGGTCATGGGGACAGTTGGCGGAAAACCCTGTCCAACCGGGGGTTTCACCCTGAACTGGCATGGCCCGTTACTTGCATAATCCCGGGTCGCCAAATCAGGGTATATGGGCCCCCGCTCGCCTCCCTATGGACGACCCTGCCCACCGGTTTTCCTCTGCGAGACAACCCTGGGGGGAGGAACCCGTGGGGGCGTCCAGGAGATCTGGCTTGGGCACTCGACGAGACCTGTCGAGGAACTAAAAGGGGGGGTTGCCTGCCTGGGGACTCGCCTCGAGGATTTCCTCGTGGGTGGAAAGGGAAAGGGGGGATGCGGCCAGCGCCCCCTCGGCGTTACCCCTTGATGATGATGATGATATATTATTATATATATATATGTATATATATATATAATATATTATATATATAATATATATTATATATATTATATATATATTATATATAATATATATAAATATTATTATATATATATATTTTATATTTTATATAATATATTATTAAAATATATATATATATAATTTTATATTTGTGTTTTTTGTGCGTGGGGGTGGTAATATCCCCTTATGTACATATTAATAATATAAAATTATATAATATATTAAATTTTATATATATAATATAATTAAATATTATATATAAAATTTATATATATATATATTATTTTATATATATTATATTATTATTATTTATTCCTTGTTAATTATTATATTAAAATTTAATATATTTTTTTTTATTATATATATATATATACCTATAATTAAAATATTTTATTATTTTTTTTATTAAATTTATATTTATATATTTATATTTTAATATATTTTTTATTAATATGTTTGTGGGTGTGTGTGTGTGTGTGTTTTGGTGTGTGTGGTTGTGTGTTTATTTCCATATACTATGTTAAATTATATATTAAAAATAATTATAAAATAATATATTATATATATATATCCATATATATATATATTATTTATATTTATTTATATATATATTATATATATATATATATATATTATATTATATAATATTCACAACACAAAACACCACCACCACACACACCACCACACAAAACACACAAAACACAATATATATATATTATATATAAAATATTATATATTTTATAATATTTTATATATTTATATATATATATATAATAGTGTTGTATATATTTTATATATATAATATAATATTATATATATATAATATATATATATGTTTTTATATAATAGATAGATGTTAATAGATAATAGATAGTAGATGATAAAAGAAATAGATTTTACATTTTAATATATATATATATATATATTATAATATATATATATATATATGTATATAAAATATATATTATATAATATATATATATAATAATATTATTTAAAAGAGAGAGAGAGAGAGAGAGAGAGAGAGAGAGGGAAAAGAGAGAGATAAAAAGTGTATATAATAGTGTGTGGGTGTGTGTGGGGGTGTGAGGTTGTGTTATATATATAATAATATATATAATATTTATATATATAATTTTATATTTATAATAAAATATGTATATATATATATAATTATATATATATAATATATATATAGATTATATATATATATATTATATTAATAAAATATATTATATATATATAATATATAATATATAAAATTTTATATTATTATTTTTTATTTATTTTTATAATTTTTTTTTTTTTTTTTTTTTTTTGTGTGTGGGTGTGTGTTTTTTTTGGGGGGGGTGTGTGTTGTGTGTTTTTTTGATTTTCTATTATATATTTTTAAAATATATATAATATTTTATATAATGTTAATTTCCCTATATATATATATATATATTTATATATATATATACATAATTATATATATATAATATATATATATAATTTATATTTCACACACACACACACCAAAACCCCACCACACCCACACACCACCAAACACACACACAACACACATATTATATATATATTATATATATATAATATTATATAATATTATATTAACACCACACACCCCACACACACACCACACACACACACAACAAACACACACACACACACAAAGGTATTTAAAATTTATATATAATATTACCCCTATTATATATATATATATATATATATTTATTTATATATAATTATATATATTTTTATATTATATCTTTTTATAAAATTTATATATATAATTTTTATATTAATTTTATATATTATATATTATATATCCTAAATATGTTAAAAATTTATTTTATATATCATATCTTATTATATCTACATCTATCTGTCTATCTCTCTATATTATTTTATTTTATTTAAAATTATATATAATATATATATATATTTTTTTATATGTATATAACCATATATTTATATTATATATATATTATATATTTATTAAAATATATTTTAAAATAATATATATATTGTATATTCCATATATATATATATATATATATAATTAATATTTTATATAATAATATATATAAAATATTTTATTTATAATCCAACATAAGTTTATATAGTTTTATATATTATAATTTTAATATATATATATATATTATATTATATAATATATGTATATATCCCTTTAATTTATTATTATATATATTATTATATATTTTATATATTATATATTATTCATTTATTTATATTATATAAAAAATTTATATATTTATAAAATATATATATATGTGTTGGTGTGTGTCTTGTTGGGGGTGGTGTTGCGTGTTGTGCATGTGTGGTTTGTGTGCTGTATAAATATGTATATCTATCTACTTCTATCATCTATCTATCTATTTTTTAATAAGCATATGAAACAACCCACCACCACAAAAAAACAACACCCCACACACACCACACACCACACACCCCCCACAAAACCCCACACACACACACACACACACACACAACAACACACACACACACACAACCACACATATATATATATATAATTATATATATATAAATATATTATATATTATAATATATTATATACATATATATAAAATATTATATTTATATATATATATATATATTTATATTATATATATTATATATAATGTATATATTATATAAAATATAATATATATATATATTTATTATAATAATATATTTAAAATATATTATATTATATTATTGCAGTATTATCAGTATGTATGATGCGTGGCATATATATATATTTAATATTTTATATTATAATATATAAATAATAATATTATATAATATATAAATGTATTTTTATATATATGTATATATGTTTATATATTATTTAATATTTAATATATATATATATAATTTATATATATATATTATTATAATTTTAAATATTATTATAACATATATATTTTTTTTTTTATAATATATATATATATTTATATATATTTTGGTGTGTTTGGTGTGTGTGTGTTTGTGTTTTTTTGGTGTGGTGTGTGTTGGTGTCGGTGTGTTATGGTGTGTGTGTGGTGTGATGTGTGTGTGTATGTGTGTGTGGTATGTATGTATAATTTTATGTATGCATGTATCACCCAAAACACATCTCCCCCACACATACCACACCACAATATAATATATTTATTTATATAAATATATATATTAAAATTATATATTTTTATATAATATATATATAATCTTTTATAATTTATATATACAATATATTTATTAAAAAATATATATTATGTATATTAAAATTTTTATATTAATATATTATATACAAAATATAAAATATTTTATATATATTATTATTTATTTTATTTATTTTGTGTGTGTTGTTTGTGTGGTGAGTATGTTGTGTGTGCATAATGCTACAACAATATACATCATACACACACACATACACCCCACCACCACCCACACTCACACACACACCACAACACAAAACACCCCCCCCCACCACACCACACCCCACACACACACACAAACACAATATAAATTTAAATTTTATATTATTATATTTTATTATATTATTAATATATATATATAAAATTATATATAATAATTATATATATATATATAATATATCACACGCCTCATACATACTGCATACATCTCATATATATATATATTATATATTATATATATATATATATATTTTATAAAATAACTATATTAATTTTATATAAATATAATTAATATTTTATATATATATATTATATATTATTATATTATATTTTTGTTGTGTGTGGTGGGGGGGGGGTGGTGTGTTTGGGGTGTGTGGTGTGTGTTTTGTGGGGTGTGGTGTGAGTGTGGTGTGTGTGGTGTGTGTGTGTGTGTGTGTGTGTTTTTTCATAGCGTATAATAAATAGAAGATAATAAAAATAATGATAGATATAATACGATACATGCACACAACCACACAGGCACAAAACCACGCACAAAACACAAAAAAAAAAAAAAAAAAAAAAAAAAAAATATATATATATATATATATATAAAATTTTTATATTATAAAAATAAAATATAAAATAAATGAAATATAAAAATTTTTATATATATATATATATAATTATATTTTCTAATAAAATTTATATATATATTTTATATTATTTAATACAAAATAATATATATTCATATTATTATATTATATATATATATTTATTATAATATTTATATATTATATTACCCCTTTGATATATATATATATATATATTATATTTATTTATATATATATATATATATAAAAATATATTTAAAATTACTATATTTTTTTTTTTTTATATATATATATCTAATATATATATATATATTTTTTTAAAAGATGATAATAGATAAAAAGATATAGTAATTTATAGATAAAAAGATATAATATATTCATATTTTGGAATATAATTTATATTTATTTTATATATTATTTTATTATATTTATATAATATGCATATATTTAATTTATTATATATTATATATTTTATCTATTTATATTTGATATTATATTTTTGGTACATTATATTATATTTATATTATACAATATGTGTGGGGGTTTTGGTGTGTGTGTGTGGTGTGTGGTTTTGTGTGGTGTGTTGTGTTGGGTGTGTGGAATATTTTAATAATTATTATATATAAAATATAATAATATGATATTATATATTATATATATATATATATATATGGATATATACAATTTTATTATATATTAAATTTTTTTTAATATATTACTTTAATACATTGTATAGGATATACACACACACACACACACCCACCACACACCAACCACACAAACACACCCACACACCACACACACTATAATTATAAATATATTATATAAAATATATAAAATTTTAATTTCATATTATTTATATTATATTATATATATTATATATATATATATATAAAATGGATTATCACACACCCGCACAACACACACCAATATATAAATAATTATTATATATTATATATATATATATATTTTATATAATTTTAATTTTTATATATATATATAAAATATATATATTTATAATATATAATATAAATATATTATATATATTATGTATAAAATATAAATTTAATAAAAATTTTTTAAATATTATTTCATTATTATTTATAATTATATTATATTATTAATATATTAGTAATATTTATTATATTTTATTAATATATTTTTAAATATATATAATATTTTTATATTTTAAAAAAAACACCATACTTGTGTGTGTGTGTGTATATTATTATATATATATATATATAAAAATATATATATATATATAATATATATATATATATAACATATATCTATTTTTATATTTTAAAATTATATTTTTCCTATATATATAAAATATTTTATATACCCTACCCCATACCCCCCACACACACCCCACACAAAATTATATATAAAAACCCCCTTTATCTCTCCTCTCCCCTTTTCCCCTCTTCTCCTCTCCTTCTCTCTCTCTCTATATATATATATTAAAATATATTATATATATATATATATATATATATAATCCTATATTTTATTTAAATAAATTTATATTATATTTATTTTGTCACATCAAAATTATATCTAATCTTTATCTATCTATCTATCTATCTATCTAAATCTATCTATCTTATAATACATATATATAATATATATTATAAAATTATTTTTTTAATTATTATTATATATAACCCCACATATGTATTAATATATATATAATATATATATAAAAAATTATATATATATATATTATAATATATACACACTTTTAAATAATTAATTTTTTTAATCTATATATATATATATATAATATATATATATATTGTGTCTGTGTGTGTGTGTGTGTGTGTGTGTGAAGGTGTAAGTTTGTGTGTATATATGAATTTTATATTATTATATTAATATATTATATAATATATATAATATTTAATATATATATTTATATAATTGTTGTTGTGTGTGTTTGTGTGTGTTGTGTGTGTGTGGTGTGTGTGTTTGTGTGTGTAAATATATATATTATTATTATATATTATATATATATATAAAATATTATTAAATAATTATATATTATATATATATATATTAGGATTTATATATTTTTTTATTTTAAATATATATATTTTTCATTTTATACTATGTTATGGATATATACCCACACACACACACCACCACAAACACACACACCCCCACACACACACACAATATATATATATATTTTAAATATATATATATATAATTATATTAATATATATATATATAAAAATATATATTATATATTTATTATATATATATTTATATTTTTGGGATTAATATTTATATTATATAATTATATATTTATATTTTAATATTTTATATAAATATATACATAGGTTCTTATATATATATAATATATTATATATATTATATATAATTATATATATTTATTTACATTTTTAAATAAAATTATATCATAATATATCTTATTTTATTATATATTGTCAATGGTTTACACACCACACGCACACAACACACTTATATAATATAAAATTTTATATATATAATATTATATATATTATTATTAAAATATATATAGTTATATATATTTATTATAATATTATTATATCATATATATATTTATATTATATTTATAATATATATATTACATATATATTATATATATTATATCATCATCATCATAAAGGGGCTAACGCCGACGGGGGCGATGGCCGCATCCACCCTTCGTTTTCCCACCACGAGGCCCCCTCGGGCGACCCCTCCAGGCGGCACAGGGCCCATCTCTATTCCTCACGACGGTCCGCGAGCTGCCAACCCATGACTCCTGGGCGTCCCACAGGTCTCCTCCACCCGGGTTTTTGTCTCGCAGAGAAACCGGGTGGGCGGGGTCCCCATAGGGAGGCGAGCTGGGTGCCATATGCCGGTTGGCGACCCCGGATTTAAATAACGGGCCCCATCTCTCAGGGTGTAACCGCCTTGGGACACGTGGTCCTCCCCAACGTACCCATGATCCGCAAAGGGGGACTTGTTAAAAGGCATAAAGGGCGAGACTCCAGGCACTGATAGCGTCCAGGTTTCGTTTCCCATAGAGAAAACGGAAGATCAGGCCTTAAGACACGCAGTTTGGGTCCTTCTGCATGGTACCGACATCTCCAAACGCTCTTGTTGATCGAGTTCAGGGCTCTGTTGCCAGACAACCGTCACGATTCCTGGCTGACAACCAGAATATGCTCCTACCAAGGATTAAAACTTTCTGGTTTTCAACGTCCTCCCCGCAACATGGTCGACTAAAGGGGTTTTCCCAAACGGCCCCCAAAGCCCTAATTTTGGGTCTTGGTCCGGGAGACCTCTAAGCCTGGGGCTTCGCCTCATTGCTAAATGCTAAAGACCCCACAATGCCCAAGGATCGAAGGATGGCAACATCGCCCGCAAATCAAGGTCCGGACTTTAATATTCCCTTTTTTTTCTCCGCACTGTTTTGGCTATACTCTCCCCATTATCCCCCATACAAGGTTAAAAAGTGTGGGTGCAAGGAACACCTTGCCTCCCCCTGATTACGGGGAAGAAGTTCCTACCCCCCCACACTTTCAGCACTTTCAGTCCAGAAATGAGGCTTGCTATCGGGCCAATAATCTGTGCCCCGGAATTCCCCTGGCCTCAGGATCTCCCATACTTTCCCCGATGCCCCGGTCAACGCCTTCTTGGTCGATTACTCAACCCCACGACCAAAACTCACGACGGCGTTCCACCCAAATTCTCGAAGCGCTGGATACGGTCTATTGGGGACTTCCCAGAGTAATCCAACTGCCCGGCCTGGTGCCTCATAGGGGGTTGGGGATCCTTTTTCAGAAGAATGTAGCGAAAACCCTTGCCTGGTTGCTAGCAGTGTAAGCCACGGTAGTTGCTACAGCCCCATCGCCCCCTTTCCCCTTCAAAGGGATGCCACCCCCCTCACAGGTCGGGGGGAATGGTACCAGACTCCCAAATGGCAGCGGACTGTATGCGGGCCCCCGACCCAAGGTTCACCCCCCCTTTAGCAGTTCAGCAGGATACACATATCCTGCAGTTTTCCCCACTCTTCAACTAAAATCGCCAGCCAAACCTCTGTTGGGGTGGGGTTCCCGCGATGGGGGGCCCCGCACGCCTGAGACATCGCTTGCACCAAAGCTAACTGTTGGGGACCCCCTGGTACAACGTTCAAATACTCACCCAACGTTCACGAACCCCACTATCTGAGATGATCCGTCCATCCCTGATGGGCTGCATCTCGTGGGGAGGCTTGGGTTCAGTTTTCTCAGGGCTTGGTACAGGGCGAAGGCCATTTCCCAAAAAAGGGCCTTTCGACCTCCCAGAAAATTCCTGAGAACTTTCCCTTTGTCCCTTCCCAGTGTCCGAGCCCACGCACCAGGGAACGACGCAAGACTTGTTTCCCATTTAGCCGACCTTGCGACACGCTTCGGGGCCCTCTAATGTCTCCAGGAGTGGTTTCTCCCTTGCCCTTTGGGGCTACGCCAAGGGACTCCTGATGTTTCGAGTGTTCCCTTAAAGGCTCCCACGAGAAACGGGACCCGTCGGGTTTGCTGGTTTCTGAAATGGGTCAGAGATCCGTGGCAACCCCGGGCACCCCTCCTCCTTAGTCGTCCAAGTAAAACCCCTTTAGGTGGCCACTGGAGGAGGGGGTTTTAAAGGGGACCCGCGGTAGCCACAACCCTAGGGTCGGTGCACAAAAATCAGCACCCCGGTAAACCCGCAGTTCGGGAGGATCCCCATCGCGTGCTCCAAGATTTGGTCGATCTCCTTGCCACTGTACCCGTATCGCTGTCCCAAGCCCACTGCGAGTTGGAGCCGGGTACCAGGACCAGAGATCCTCTTTTTCGGGGACCTAGAAAAGTCCCGAGAAAGGCTTTCTCGTGCGGGGATCGCTCCCGAGCCATGGGGGCCGACAGCCATCTCGTAGCCAGCTCGTCACAGCCGGATACCGCTTGAGTCCCCAAACAAGCAAATGTCTCCCCCGGGACAATCGTCTGCCACAATGGGGTTTTGGCGTAGAACGCCTCTTTCCATCGTTTTATGTCATGGGTAGGGCGTATACGAAAAAGAGACATAAGAAAAACTGCTTCAGCCTCAACCCATGATACCTCATAAACCGGTGTCACCCGACTCCGCAGGCTGAAGTCGACTGGAGATGGCTAGGGGCCCCCCCTGGAGGTGTGACCTCGCTGGGGCCCCGCCATTTAGGTGTCCCACCCACACTGATCGGCCGCTACCAGGTCTTCTCCCTCAAAGGGGGACCCACCTCAATCCCAGTCGCTTAAAATTCCCGCGATAGCAGAGAAACCGCTCTCCTCCGAAAGGCCCGGGATTTTCCCAAGCGCCTCCCCGAAAGCACCCTGGGGTTTAAAGCCTCGGGGGGCACTCCGGGGCCCCACCTCTGCCGCCCCCGCCAAAAAACCCCCAGAAAAAGGGGGGTCGGCGGCGGGGACCGCCTACCCAACCTTGGGTTCCCAGGGCTTTCCCCCCACAAGCTTCATGGGGGTTGGCCCCTCCCGGGGGCCGGGCGGGACGTAAATCTCGCTCCAAACCTGCACCCCCAAATTTCCCTCCCCCCCGGGGCCCCAGCCCGCCTTATTTTTGGGTGGGAGGGACAACACCCTCCCCCCAGCATTTCCTTTAAAAACGACGTTCCAGAGGGTTTCGGGGGGGGAGGACGGCAAGGCCCACCCCCCCCCGGGCCCCCCCATTTCCCCCCGGGGCTAGGGGGAGGAGTTGGGACGAAACCAGAGCGTGTCCACACCCGGTGGGCCAAAACCCACCCCGGGGGTCCTCTCCCGGAAACCCCCCCAGTTTTTGCCTGGGCCGCAAGGTACCCAGTTCCATGGGTGGGCCCCGAGGGGCACTGCAGAAGTCTTAATATGAAGGGGTGTGACCTGGCAGGGAGACTTATGCAGAAGCTGCTCCCTTTTTCGCCTGGCTACCCGGGTAAGCTCAAACGAGAAGGGTGCGCACTTAAACTATCTAGGCTACCACACCATCGCTTCACATCACCCCTGCACTGAAGCACCCACCCATATATATAAAATAAAATTAATATTTTATATAATAATTTAAAATTTATTATATATAAAATTTTATATATATGGGGTGTGGTGTGTTGCGTGTGTGTGTGTATATATCCTATTATATATATATTATATATATATTTATTATATTATTATAATATTACATATATATATTATATTATATATATTATTATTTATATTATATAATATAACACCATACTTGTTTTGGTGTGTGTATATATTAATAATATATTATATATATATATATATTATATATATATTATTAATTTTTCCCCCTAATTATATATATTAATATATTTTATATATAATATATATATAAAATTATATACACATACCATACACACCACACCAAAAACACACACACACACACACATATAATATACACTTTTTCTCTCTCTCTCTCTCTCTCTCTCTATATATATATAATAATAAATAATATATATATATATTATAAATATATATATTTTATTTAATATATTTTATTTTTTTTATATATTACATATATATATATATTAAATATATTTTTATAATTTTTAATATTTTAAAATATATATTTAAAATATATAATTTTTATAATAATTATATTATTATTAATATAATACCACTTTATATATAATATATATATATTATAAAATTTTAAAATAATTTAATATAATATTATAATATATCTATATTTTATTATTGCCTCCTTTTTTCTTTATATATTTATATATAAATTTAATTTTAAAATTTATTATTATTAATATTTACATATATATATATATAAAATATAATATATATATATATATAAAATATATATATATATATATATAATAATTTTACTATATGGATTAACACACACACACGTACACACACACCCTATATATATATAATATAATAATAATATATATATTAATTATATATAATATATTTAATTTTATTAAAAAATTTTATATAATATAATATAATATTTTTATTATTAATATTATATATTTATTTATATATATATTATTATTTATTTATTATATATATATTATTTATATTCTATCCCATTTTATATTATATCATATAATATATTATATTTTATATATTATAAATATTATTTATAATATATGTTTTGTGGGTCGTGTTGTGTATATAATCCATATATGATATTTTATATATAATATAATATTTATTTTATATTATTTTTATATACTATATTATAATTATAATTTTAAAACCCCCATACGTGTTGTGTGTGTGTTATATACTATATATTTTATAAAATATATATATATATTATATATATATTTTATATATTATATATATATTATATATTTTTATATACATATATATATTATATATATATATATATATATTAAATTTATTTTTATATAAATATATACACTACACATAAACACACACACCACCACACACACACACACATATATATTACCATTTATATCTCTCTCTCTCTCTCTCTCTCTCTATATAATATATATATATATATTATATATATTATATATATATTTTATTATAATATTATTATATTTACATAATATATATTATTATAATATTATATATATTTATATTATATACTTTTATATATTACACATCTAATATATCTATCTACTATCTATCTATCTACATCTATCTAACTTCTATCTTCTTTTATTACATATATATATATATATTTAATTTATAATATTAATATTATTTATATATAATAATTTTATACCCACCTTTATATATATTTATAAATTTTTTATATTACACAAAACATTTTTTTTATATATATATAATTATTATATAATTAATTTTAAATATTAAAATTTTTTTATATGTATTATTGCCTCCTTTATTTCAATGGAAAGCAGATGTGTGTGTTGGGGTAATAATTCCCCCGGTGCTGGGAAAAAATCTTTGGGGCGAAACCTGTACTTGTCTGCTTTTTTTTTGTCTACTTTTTCTCGGTCTTTCTTTTCTCTATTTTTTTCATATATATTACATAACAAAACATTTGTATAACGCACTTCATATATATATTTAAAAATATATATATATATATTATATATATATTTTATATATATATAATTTTAAAAAAATTCTAATATATATTATATTGTAATATATAAATAATATTATTATAAAAATTAATATATATATTATATATAATTTTATTAAGGTTTTGTCTGTGTGTTTGTGTGTGTGTGTTGTGTGGGTGTGTTGTGGTGTGTGTGGTGTATACCCACATTGACACACCAGCACACACAACACACCCACACACAAACAAAAACCACACACACAGACACACCACACACCCAAACCACACCACACACACACACACACACAACTACAAAATCTAAATATATATAATATATATTTTTATAATATATATAAAATATTATTAATATATATATATTTATATATATATAATAATAATACATATAAAGCCACACTCACACTCACACACACACACACACACACAACCACACACCCACCCACACCCCACCCCACACCACCACACACACACACAACTACGTAAACCACACAAAAACACCCACACACAACACCACACATAACCACACACCCCCACACCACCACACACCACACATACACACCACCACCAGATATAATTATAATAATAATATATATAATATTATATATTATATTTAAAAATTTTATATTGTGTGTTGTGTGTGTGTGGTGTGTTTGGGGTTGGTGTGTGTGTAATATAAATATTATATATATATTATTATTTAATATTTATATATATTTGTGTGTGTGGTGTTGTTTGTGTTTTGTGTGTGTGTGTGTGTTGTTGTGTGTGTGTGTGTATATTAAAATTATTATTTTTTATTATATATATTATATATATATTATTATAATTATATATTAAAATATTTTTTATATATAATATATATATATTAAATATATTAATTTTGAATATATAATATATAATTATTTTAAAATATATTTATATATATATATATATAATTAATATACCAAAATCCCTATGTATAGGTTTTACCCCCCCCCACACAACCCACCCCCCACCCACACCCACACCACACACACACACAATATATAATTTATTTTTTATATATATATATAAAAATCATTTTTATAAACATTAATATTATTATATATATATACTTATTTTATATAAATTTTAATATTTTAAAAATATAAATATATTATTTAATTAATATATATATTTTTATAATACTTGGATTCTCATCATTTAAAGGGAGGGTTTTATCTAGCCGCCCTGTCACACCTGATACCATTGCATTTTTACGTTGTGATATATATAAAATATTTTATATATATATATATAATATTATATATATATTATATAATTTTATATTTAAAATATATGGGTATACACCCCAAACCCCACGCCACACACACCACACATATATATATATATTATATATTTTATATTTTTAAAATATTTTATAATATATAATATTATAAAATATAATATATAAATATTAATATAATCTTTAATATATATAATATATATATTTATAGATATTAAAAATTTTTATTATAGAAAATTATTAATAATTTTATATATATATATTATATATATATAATATATACACCAACGTGGGTTTTTGGTTTTGTGTATAATAATATAATATATATATTTATATAATATTATATATATATATATATATATATATATTTTAAATAATATATATATATATATATAATATATATAATATAATTTAAAATTTATTATATTTTATATATTATAATTTATATAATATAATTTTATTTATATTATACCCTACACTAACACACACACACACACACAACACACACACATAATTTTAAACCCTTTTTCTCTCCTCTCTCTCTCTCTCTCTCTCTCTCTATATAATATATATATATAATTAATATTTTAAATTAATATATAAAAAATTTTACATATTAATTTTATTTAATTATTATATTTTATATTATATTATATTTTTATTTAATATGTACACATCTAAATATCTTCTATCTTCTATCATCTATCTATCATCTACTATCTTTCCCCCATTTTAAAATAACATATATATATATATTATATATATTTTAATATATATATTATTATTAACCACATTTTATATTTAATAATATATTATATAAATATAATTTTATATATATATATATATATATTATATATATTATAATTCCTCCTTTATTTCAATGAAAACAAGGCGAATGTTGGTGTAATAAATCCCAGGGGGCTGTAAAAATCTGTGACGAAACCTTACTATGTCTGATTTTTTTCTTTCTATCTTTTTTTCGTCTTTCTATTTCTCTTGTATTTTCATATATAATATACATTACAACCCTTTTTATAAACGACTTATTATATATTAATTATATTATATTAATATCTATATATTTTATATATTAATATATAATTAAAATCTATATATCTTATATTTATGTATTTTATATTATATTTATATTATTATTATATTATAATATTATTTTTTATGGTGTTTGTGTGGTGTTTTGTGGGGGTGTGTGTGTTGTGTCTGTGTGTGGTGTTGGGGTTGTATACCACACACAGCACACACCACGCACACACCACACACACAAACAAACACCCACCCAACCACACACACACACAAACACACCACACACACACCCAAAAACACACACACTACATATATATATATAATTTTACCAAATTTAAAAATTATAATATATATATATATATTATATATATATTATTATATATAATATAATCACACACCACCCTCACACACACACACCACACACACACAACAACACCCCACAACACACACCACACACACACATCCGTACCACCACAACCACACACACACATACACACCACACACACACCACACACACACATACACCACACAACCCACAGATATAATATATATAAAATATAATATATATTATATATAAAATATAATATAATATATATATATATGTGTGGTGTGTGGGTTTTTGTGTGGTGGTGGGTAGGGTTTTGGGGGGTGGTGGGGTGTGCGGGTGTGGGGTGTATGTGTGTGTTCGTGGGTTTTGGTTTTTTGGGTGTGGGGTGTGTGTGGTGTGTGTGTGAGTGTTGGTGGGTGGTGTGGGTGTGGGGTGGTTGTGTGTTTTTTGTGTGTGTGTGGTGGTGTGTGTGTGTGGGGTGGTGTTGTATGCATAAAATACCCAAATATCACACTCTATATGAGCAGATAGGAAAATCTATATGTATAATCTATATCTAAAATATTAATAAATAAATTTAAAATATATATATATAGATGAAGATAAAGATAGATAGATAGATATAGATAAATTGATAGATATGTGTGTGTGTGTGTCTGTATTGATACACGGGGGAAAAACCACAACGCAAAACTAGATTTTTTCATTGTTTTTTTTTTCTTTCAATTTTGTGTATATATATATATGTATATATATATAATTTTATATTATATATTTAATAAAATTATATATATAAATTTTTATATAATATATTTATTATATATATATTATTATATAATATATATGCTATATAATTAATTAGTATATATATATACATACATTTTTAACATATTTTTTATTTTTATGTTGTCCGTTAGTGTGTGTATATACATCATCGAATATAATATATATATTATATATATATAAAATATATTTTTATTAATTATAATATATAAATATATAATGTATATTAAATACTGCATTTATATAAATCCCCCATATTTTATATATTGTTATTTTTATATTTTTTTATTGTTATATATATATATTTAAAAATATATATATATTTTATATTATATATTAAAATATATATATATATATATATATATATTATAATATATATATATAATATATATATCTTATATTTTAATATTATATAAAAGGTAAAAAACTCTCCGTGTTGATAATGGAAAAACCCCCACTGCAAAAAATAGAAGTCTAAAAAAGGGAAACCAGGTGGAATCGAAAATGTAGCCTTTTTAAAAATTAGTTGTTTTTTTCTGCCCTTATATATAATATATATTAAAAATTATTTATATATTATCTATTATATATTATATTTTTTATTTACCATATTCTGTGCATATAAGTATGTGCTATTTATCTATTTCTTTTTTTTTTTATGTAT
>NW_023658002.1:0-2500 GCF_015228065.2 Penaeus monodon
TTCCCCTCCCCGGAACTACCCCCCCCCAAACCCTACCCTCTCTACCCTAAACTGCCTCCTGCACCCCCACCCCCCACCCCCCACCCACGTTTTCCTTTCCTTTCCATCGACTAACCCCATACATCTATTTACCTCCCCCCCCCCTTATTCCCTTTCCTTTCCTCTCTGTTTCCCTTCCCCTCCCGTCCTCCTCCCTTTTCCTTCCCCTCTGTTTCCTCCCCTCCCTTCCCCACCCCTCCCCTCCTGCTCCGGTCTCCGTTTCTGTTTTCCATAATCTTTTCCAGATTTTCATATTTTTTACGTCATCCATCCGCGTTTTCTCCTTTTTGTTATATTGTCTTCATTGCGATTATGATTATGATATCCTCATTAATGGTGCTATTGTTATTTCTATGGTTGATATTATTATCATCATCGTCATCATCGTCATCATCATCATCATTATCATCATCATCAATCATCATCATCATCATCATCTTCGTCATCATCATCATCATCATCATCATCATCATCATCATCATCATCATCATCATCATCATCATCATCATCATCATTATTATAATAATTATAATTATTACTACTACTACCACTACTACTAGCGCTAATACCATTGCTATTATTATTATGCTTATCATTACTCATATCATTTATAACCATTACCTTCTTTATAATCATTGTTGTTATTATCAATATTATATAATATCATTATCACCATTGGTAGTAGTAGCAAAATAGTAATAGCAATAGTATCTACCGTTGTTACCATAAACGTGAGCATTATCCCTCTTATCATAGTGATCATAATCATCATTATCATTTGCATTAACTTTATGATTACTCTTATCATCAGTACTATTATCATTACTACAAGACCTATTATTATCACTATATATCTTTATCTCTTCTTTGGGTTTGAAAAAAAATCTATTTGTATATGTTTTTTTTTTTTGTAGAATATTCAAGAGTAATATTTCTTAAAGACCAGCCCGTGATGTATTAAATGTATGACAAAGTTGTAATCCACTAATCATCTCTCTCTCTCTCTCTCTCTCTCTCTCTCTCTCTCTCTCTCTCTCTCTCTCTCTCTCTCTCTCTCTCTCTCTCTCTCTCTCTCTCTCTCTTTTCTCTCTCTCTCTTCTTCTTCTTCTTCATAATCCACTTCTTCATTTTCTCTTCTTCCTTTCCTTCTAATTTTGTCTTCTTTTTCTTCCCTTTCTCCCTACTCCTTCTCCTTCTCCTCTACTTCTTTTTTATTAATATACAGTGATTTTTTTAGATATAGTTTCAAATATTACAGCCTGTTATTCGATTAGATATAAATTATATATTTCCATATGCGACTATTTAAACACACGTGTATTACATTTTGGATGTAAATCAGCAAAAGATAAATAAATAGATAAATAAATAAAATAAATATAAGTATTTACGCTATCGAGTTTCCATTCTTTATATATAGTAAATATGAATCATTAAAAAATATGAGAATTTAATAAATATTACTATTCTTATCGGACATTACATTATTTTGATAATCAATAGATAAAAAATCTCATAACAGTGCTAACAGACCCATTAATCATCCAAAATTCGTTTTAAATTCGCATCCAAAACGTCTATACCTCTGACGTCCATTTTAGATGTATATATAAAAAAAAAAGACAGGAGAAAGGAACACAACAGTTATGTGAGATAAATAGTATCAGTATTGAAACTGTATATAAAACAACAGCTCTATTACGAAAGTCATTTCTGAATCTTGTTATCTAAAATGCCAAGGAAACCATACCTCAAAATGATTGAACCAGACTACAGACCTGTAATCTTTCCTTTCGAGCTTTTGTTGAACTTCTAAATGAAAGATACTAAAGGTTCTCCATTTTATCATCAATATAAAGTATCCGGTCAGAGTGGATGTTGAAAAGTTTGATTGATAACGAGTGATATGGGCTCGAGACATAGGCTAGAGAGTTCACGTGATCCGGCTTTCCTAAACCATTGTTTTTTTTTTTCCTTATAGGAGAAAATGAGAGAAGAGAGAGAGAGAGAGAGAGAGGAGAAGAGAGAGAGAGAGATTGGGAAAACAGAGAGACAGAGATGGGGAAAAAACAGAAAGAGAGACAGAGACATTGAGAGAAACAGATTTATGTTTGTATATATATATATATATATATATATATATAGATATAATTATATTATATTTTATATATATATATACATATATATATATATATTATATATTATTTTATATAGAGCGAGAGGAGAGAGAAGAGGAGAGAGGGGAGAGAGAGGAGAAAAGAGAGAGAGAGAGAGAGAGAGAAGGAAGGAGGGAGAGAGAGAGATTGGGAAACGAGAGATAAGAGACAGAGATGGGGGAAAACAGGAAGAGAGACAGGACATTGAGAGAAACGATTTATGTGTGTGTGTGTATATTAATATATATATATATATATATATATTATAATATATATATATATATATATATATATATATATATATG
>NW_023658003.1:2500-25600 GCF_015228065.2 Penaeus monodon
ATCTTTCGGGCCTTTTGGGATTTTTTAATCAGATCAAATATTCCCTTCCTTTTAAAGAATTTTTAAATTTATTTGGGGCAACCCTAGAAAGAGGCACACCCAAAGGGTCTATGTTCAAAAATACCCCTTCCCCTGCAGGTTTCCCTTTCCCCAAATTTGCCCTCGGGGGTCGTGTTTCCCTAGGCCAAAATGAATGGTACCCATCCCAATTAAAATTTTTGAAATTCCCTCTTTTTCATAGGTTACGTTCGCTTAATGCAACTAAAAAAATTTTTTTCCTCGCCACCGTTTGAAAATTTAGGGGCCGAAGAGCACTTTAAAGAGTAAAACAGAAAACTATCCAAGCCCCTAACATTAAAAATTTCCGGGTTGCGGGGAGTAATACCCCACCCTCCTTTTTGTTTTAGTGCGGGCCCCCGTTTGTTTTCCCAATTAATTTTAAACCTTTTGAACCGGGTTTTTTAGTAAAGCCCCAATTTTGTTTTTTTTCCCCCAAGCGCAAGAAACAACCAGGGGCTTTGGATCCGGGGAAACCTTTTTTACGGTTTTTTTCCGGGTTTTTCGGGGGGGTTTAACCCCATTTCTTTTTTGGGCTTTTTTCCAAATCACCCCCAAAAAAAGGGAAATTTTCCTTTTTTGGTTTTTTTCCCTTTTTTACCCGTTTTGGGCCCAAAAAAGCGAAAAAATTTTGTTTAAAAAAAAACAAAAAAAAATTTTAAAAAATGCCCCCTTTTGGGTTTTTTTTTGGGGGAAAAAAAAAAAAAAGAAAAATGAAAAAAAAGGTTTTTGAAAACCGAATAAAAAAAATTGTTAAAAAAAAAATTTTCCATGGGTGCAAAAAAAAAATTTTGGAAAAAAAAAAAAGCAAAAAAAAAAACCTTTTGGAAAAAAAAAAATTTTTTCAAAAAAAGTGGGAAAAAAAATTTAAAAAAAAAGTTTTAAAAAAAAATTTGTTCTTTTGGGGGGGGGAATTTTTTGTTTGTATTTTAAAAAAAAAAAAAGGGGGGGGGCCGCCCCGTGTGTGTAAAAAAATTTGAAAAAACTCCAAAACTTTCGGGAAAAGGAAAAAAATGTTGCGGGTTTTTGGGAAAACTAAAAAAGAAAAAAAGGGTTTTTCTAAATTTTCCCCCAAAAGGGGGAAAAAAATTAAAATTCCAAAAACAAAAAATTTTAAAATTTAAAAAAAAGTCAAATTTGAAAAAAAAAAAATATCCGGGTTTCCCCGGGGGGGAAAAAAACCTAACCCCCAAAAAATTTGCACTCCCCCCAAAACCTACCTTTTCGGATTCCTTACACTGCAAAAAGTGCAGTGCAGGGTTATCAAAAATGCCCCTTAAAAAAACCAAGAAAAAAACAGTCAGCGAGCTTAACATTGTCCCCTTTTTTCTTCCGAAAAGAACTTTAAAAGGTTTTCAATCTCTCCCGGGGGCCCTCTTCTTTGAGAGAGGCCGGGGCCTGCATCATTTACTCCCCCCGGGAAAAGATTTTTATACTTGTGGAAAATTCAAAACCCTGGTCCCTAGCGAAAGTGGGGGGGGGTTAAAATACATGGGTTTAGAGCCATTGTTTTCTCAGCGGAAATGACTAAACCACACCATGTGCCTTTGGCCCGTGACTGTCGAGAATTATTTTTCTCCTCACTTGTGGTGTGCTCTGAAAACCCTATGCATTTAGCATAGCATTTTAATGGATTCAAAAATCCCCAATTTTTATATCGCCACCAGCTTGTTCAGGAAAGGGCATTGAACCCGCATAGGCCCGAGAACCCCCTGTGGGGTCCCAAGTTCAAAAGACTGTAAGTGGGAAAATTCTCACTCCCCTGAACAGGACCCCTTTCCGACTGTTCGGAGATACACCCAATCCAGTTTAATATCTTACCCCGGGTTCCCAAAAAATAATAAGTGTTTCTAGGAAACTTTTTCTTTTTTGCAAGTCAAAAGCTTTACTTTTTCCCCGAAAAACGTGTGCTTCCCTGGGGTTAGAGTGTGAAAAGTACCCCTAAAAACAATGTTTTGTGCTTCCGGGCCCCATAGAAAATCCGGGACAGTCCCGTGAGATAATTTTCCTTGGGAACCTGAACCCGAGGGGCTGTTCCAAAAATTAACCCCCTTTTAGAAAATTTTCATACCCATGAGGTTAATGAAATTTTGGGCGGTTTTTTACATTTTTTGATTTCGGGAATTTAGGGGTGATTTGACTGCGTGTCCAGGAGCCAGGCAGAATACCTTGGCCCCAAAAATTTAAAACCCGTATAGGGGCAAAAGGGGATTACCAGGGCCTGGGTTTTAAGGCGGAGGGCACTATAGGGAATTCCATCCCACCTGGGGCGGGGCCTTTTCCTTTGATCGTGCATTGTTTTTCCCCCCAGTGATCTCAAACAAATCTGAGGGGGGGTATCAGAACAACCAAAATTTAAAGGCCCAAAATTTTCGTCAATTTTAGATTGGGCAAAGGGGATCCTGATATTTGTGGGAATGAGCTCAATTTTGACGCTCCAGCCCATTGGGCTAAGGGCATATCTGCTTGTGCAAGAGGATTGGGGAAATTCGGGGTTTTAGTTGGTTTGCCTGAAAAATTTGATTAATTTTTTCCAACGTCCGCATTTAGGGTTATTGTTAATGCTTTGTAAAATTTCAAAGTTTTTCCCTTTTTGAAAAGATTTTTAAATTTCCCCTAGGTTTTTGTTTGCCTTAAAAATTCAAAAAGGTTTCACGGGTATTTTCCCCGCGGGGCAGGTTCGGCCCTTCCCGGAGGGCGCCCCCCCTAACATAAACTTCCAGCTCAGGGCCCCGTTGCCCATGATTCTTCCCCTCCCCCCCACCCAACCCTGGCCCCTCCCTTTTCCAGAAAATTTCCAGCCTGACCGCCCCCAGCCTTGGTTTTCCCCCTTCTCCCTCACCGAAAGTGTTACCCAAAAAATTTTCCCTGTTTCCCTTTCCCCCCCCACTTCCTCCCTTTTGGTTTGGTCTTTCCTTTGCTCTCCCCCCCTCACCCCCTTACCTCCCTCGACATTTTTTCCTCCCTTTTTCCGTTTCATAACCTTTTACGGGAAATCTTTTTCCTGATGTCCCTCTCCTTTGTGGTGCTTTAAACCCGGCCCTCGAATCTCTCCTCCATCCCAACCCCTTTCCTTCCTAGGCGTTTTCCGTGGGCCCTTAAAAACCTGCGCAAGGGGGACGGCACCATTCCCGCCCCCCTACAAGGGCAATTTTGGGGGGGTGGGCCTCGACCGTGCCTCTTTTCCTGCAGAAGGCCCCGGACCTGTTGGGGTGACGCCTCCCCTTTTGCCCCTTTTACCCCAGTGACCCCCCGTAAAAGGGATTTCTGCTACCTTCCCCCGTCGCCCCGAAAGAGATACAGCCTGTTTTTTTTGGGGGCGAATTTTATACCCGAAGGGTTTAGGGGATCAACCCCGACTCCCTCATTTCTTGGGCTTCCTAAAAAACCCCTAAGCCGGCCAAAGCCCTGCGCCCCATCAAACTCCTCCCGGGGATCTGTGCGCACCCTCTTGCGCCTGGCTGGAAAAGTGTCTCACTCCCTTTCTTGGCCCCTTTCTCTCCCTCACCTGCGCCCTCTCAGGACTTATCCCCGCTTCGGGGAGTTCCCCCGGTGCCCATGAGAGTTGGACGTTGACTCCCTGTTCACAAGGCCCCACTTGATGATGTCCTTGTTTTCCTAAAAGGGGAAAACTCCCCGCAGGGGACCCTCGTCCCCTCTGCCCACCGACGCCTTCCCCCAGCGATTCGTCTTGTGTGGATTCTAATCCTTTTTTCTTCAAAAGGTCTTTTTCTCTAGACTTTTCGGTTTTTGCCATGGCTCTCCCCCCTCCCACCCGGGGAAAACTTTTCAGGGAAATTCTTCGAGCTGGCTTCTCCTTCCCTCCATTGGGCCGTCGATCTGGCTGGGGTATTCGCATCTTTGCTCCTGGCCTCATGCCCTGCTTTTTTCCGGGTTTCCTGATGGCTAAACCCTTTTTCCTCCCTTCCATCCTTTTCAAGGTGGAATGGGGGGTTTGACAACAGGCTCCCTTTTTGGGACCCTTAGTCCACCCTTTTGGGGACCACTTCCCTTTCCCATAACAGGAAAACCCCAGCTAGTGGTTGTACATCCAATTTCTTTCATACCCCCTCCCATGGAAGGGGGTTTTGCCACCCGCTTTTCCTTCCCCCCTTCGATCTGTGACCCCCATCCCTGGAGGGAGAGATCGTTCCTTCGTCGCTTTTCCCAAACGGGCTCCCCTGTATTTCCGTGCCGTTTTACGGGTGCGGCTACTTCTCCCACGACTCCCCCTAAATTGACTCCTCTTTCCCCTCTAAACCTCCCCTACAGGGGAAATCTCCCTTTTCCCGCGCCTCTTCACCCTCTAAAATGCGGGCTGATCTTTCGCCAGGTGAACACTCTCCGCGCAACCTGGCCCTAAGCCCCCCTTCCTCCGCAAGGGGGGGCACTATGCTGCCTTGTCCTCCGGGGACAAGCATATTTTGGCAAAAAGGGGCCCATCTACCAACGTTTGTCTAAAAATAAGACGCTAACCGGGGGGACACAACAATAACGCCCCTTTTGCCACATGGGCACTGGCCATCAGATGGAGGGTCAGCAGCGCGGTTGTGTTTCTTCCCCGAGTCCACCCCCGAGGGGGGGGGAATCCCTTTAAAAAGTGCGCCTAATTTAATTGAACAGCGGTTTTTTCCCCCCTTGCATCTCCTTGTTCCCAAAATCCTCCCCCTTTCCCGTATGCCGGCACCCCGGGGCATAGTCCCCCGGCCTCCGACCTGATTACCTTTCCCTTTCCCGTTCGTCGTCCTCACCCCCCCGTGTTTTCCCCTCCCCTCCTTTTTAACCCCCCCTCCCCTTTCCCTTTAACCGAAGATGGAACCGGTGGATTTCGAAACTGTAGCTCTTTTAATAAATCGTTTTTTTTATTGTGGGTTTTCTTCCTTTTTTGAGCGCGGAAGAGGGGTTTTTTCTATTAATAATAATATAATATATATATATATATATTATTAAAATAAATAATATATATAATATATATATGTTGGGGGTGGGTGTGTGTTTGGGGTTGTGTGTGGGCATGCTTTCGTGTGTGTGGTGTGTTGGTGTGTGTGTGGTTTTATTAAATAATTAAAATAATTACATAATACATACATACAACATATATAAAAACAAATACACCACACCTATGTATCATTATAAAATAAGATATTATAATATATATTTAAAATTTAAAAACCACAAAACCCCACACCCAACACACACCCACACAACACACACACACACAAAACCCAAACACCAACCCCCCCACCACCCCACACACACCCCAAAACAACACCCCCAAAACAAATAATATATATAATAAATATATATATATAAAAAAAATTACTCACCCACCACCACACACACCCACAACCCCCCACAAACACACACCAAAAATTTTAATAATAATATTATTAATATATACACACACATACCACACACACCACACACACAACACCCACACACACCACCACACACCACACAACGCGGCGGCCCCAAGACGTAGGGGCCCCAGAGCGGGCCCTACAAGAGTATGGAAGAGGGGGGGTTGGATAAGGCAGGCAAAACCCAAAGTCTTTTCTCCTTTTTTAAAAGTAATATGGATGTGGCTGCGCCGAGGACGAGGCGTTTCTTGGGTCCAGCAGGAAATTTGTTAGCCACTGGTCAAGGGGCCCATAAAAAAACATTTTGCATGTGCTTCGGGCGAAAGGTTTTGTTAAAAACTTAACCTTTTAGTAAAAAAAAGGGTGATTAGGTAAAACAAAATCATGCGTATTATATATATATATAAAATTTTATATTATATAAATATTAAATAATATAATAAATTTTTATTGTAATATATAATATATATATATAATATATATATATATATATATACACACACAACACACACACACACACACACACACACACACACCCCACAAAACACACACACTCACTACTCACCACCATAAACTCACACCACTCACCACACAAACACACACAACACACAAACACATTAGATATATATATATATTATATATACAAAATTATATAAAATAATATATATAATATATAATATAATATTAATATTATATAATATATATACAACACACCACACACACAAACACACACACACACACCACATATATATATATATATAATATATATATATATATATATATATATATATTATATATTATATATTCATATTGCATATATACATATATACACACACGTACACAGACATACATACCCCAACCACACACACACACACAACACACACACACACACCTCCACACACACACACACCACACACCACACAAAACAACACACAAACACACACACACACACAACACACACGCATAGCAGTGTATGTTGGTATTAAATATAATATATATATATATTATATATTAAAATATATATATATAGAAGTAGTATGTATGTATTTATATTATATATAAAATATTATAATATATATATATATATATATATAATATATATATATAAAAATATATATATATAATAAAATAATAATATATATGATATATATATGTATATATATTATATGAATATTTTATATATAGTATATTGAATATAGATAATACATACATACATCATACATTATATTTTATATATATGTAAATATATAAATATATATATATAATATAATGTATATATGAATATAAATAATAATACATACATTCATACATAAATATGAGTATATATATATATATATAAAATATAATATAATATGTAGAATGTATATGTATGATTTATATTCATATACTATATTTTATATATATTATATTATAATATATATATATATATATTAATATATATATATGTATATATAATATATATATATATATATATATATATATATATATAATATATATAAAGCATACATACACACACACACAATATGAGTGTGTGGTTATGTATACAATTTTAATATACATACATTATATCTATATATATATATATATATATAATATATATAATATAAATATATAATATTATATATAATAATATATATATATATATATATATATAATATATATATATTATTATATGTGTGTGTGTGTTTTGTGTGTGTGTTGTGTGTATGTGTGTTGTGTGGTGTGTGTGTGTGGTGGGGTGTGTTGTATGTATGTGTGTTATATATATATATATATATAATATATATTATATATAAAATATATATATATATATATATACACATATATATGCATACATAGGTGTGCGTGTATGTGTGTGTATATATGTAGTTGTATGTATATACATATAATATACATATATTTAAATACACGCACACACACACACACACAACACACACACACACACACAACGCATGGCACACACACACACACACACACACACAAAAAAACACACACGCACGCATGCACACACACACACACCACACACACACATATATATATATATACATATAATATATTATATTATATATTAAATATATATATATATATATATGATATATATATTATATATATATATATATATGAATAGCAAAACCCACTTTTCCGCGCTATACAAGGGAAGAAAACCCACAATACAAAAAACTAGATTTATTGAAAATGAGACTACAGTTTCGAAATCCACCAGGATTCCATCTTCAGGTTCGAAGAGGAAAGGGAGAGGAGGGGGTAAAAAAGAGAGAGAGGAGAGGGAACACGGGGCGGGTGAGGACAGACGAACGGAAGCAGAGGAAGGTCACATTAGGTCGGAGGCTCGGGCGGGACTATGCGCCGGGTGGCCGGCATCGGTAGAAGGGGGAGGATATGGGAAAACAAGGAGACTGTCAGCAGGAGAAAAGCCGCTGTCCAAGTTGAAATTAGGGAGCAGCTTTATAAAGGAAGATTCCACCAATCTGCGGGAGTGGACATCGGCGGAAGGGAAAAACAATCCGCGCTTTCCTGACCAGTCCATTTTGATGGCCAGTGTCCCACTGATGGCAAAAGAGGGCGTTTGTTGGGGTCCCCTGGATATAGCGTACTTATGTTGAGACAGACGCTGGGTAAAAACTGGCGCCTGTTTCGCCAAAGTACTGCTTGTCACAGGAGGGACAAGGAAACAGCATAGGTGCCCACCTTCGCGGGGGGAAGGAGGGCTAGTATGGACCCGGTTGCGACGGAGAGTGTTCACCTGGCGAAGATCAGCCTGCAGTTGAGAGGGGAAGAGGGCGACGGAGAGAGTAGATTTCCTCAGTGTAGGGCAGGTTGAGGACGGGCAAATGAGGATCAATTTAGGAGGAGAGTCGGGTAGAAGGTACGCCGCACCGGATAACGCGGATCGAGAACATGACCAGGGTAGCCCAGTTTGGAGAAAGAGCGCCCAAGGAAGACGATCTCTCCATCCAGGTACTGGGGGTCACAGATGCGAAGGGCGCGAAGGAACAGCGAGGTGGCAACACCTCTCTTCACATGGAGAGGGTGGTATAGAAGAAGTGTATGTACATACCACTATGCATGGGTTTCCTGATATGGAGAAGGAAAGTGGTCAGCAGAGCGATGGACTAAGGTGTCCAAGAAAGGGAGCCTGTTGTCAACCTCCCATTCCACCTTGAAACGGATGGAAGGAGAGAGAGAGTTCAGCTGCATCAGGAAAAACCCCGGAAACAGAGCAGGGTCAGAGGCCAGAGAGCAAAGACGTCGTCGACATACCTCAGCCAGATCGACGGCCGAATGGAGATGGAAAAGGAGAAGCTCAGACTCGAAGAATTCCATGAACAGGTTTGCCAGGACTGGAGAGAGGGGAGAGCCCATGAACACCGAAAAGTCTGAGAGTAAAAACGACCTTCGAAAGAAAAGGAATTAGAATCCACACACAGACGAATCAGCTGGAGGAAGGCGTCGGTGGGCAGAGGGAGACGAGGGGTCCTCTGCGGGGGTTTCCTCTTTAGGAAAGCAAGGGACATCATCAAGTGGGACCTTGGTGAACAGGGATCAACGTCCAAGCTCATCATGGTCACCGGTGAAGCTCCGCGAACGCGGGAGATGAAGTCCTGAGAGTGGCGCAGGTGAGCAGGAGAGAAGGTTTCCAAGAACGGAGTGAGACACTTTGCCAGCCAGGCAGCAAGAGGGTGCGTCACAGATCCCCCGGGGGGAGATGATGGGGCGCAGAGGCATGGCCGGGTTATGGGGTTTTAGGAAGCCCATAGAAATGAGGGAGTCGAGGGTTTTATGACCCTGAACCTCTGGTAAAGATTCGCCTCCGGAAAACAGGCTGCAATCACTTTCAGGCGACGGAGGAAGGGAGCAGCAAAGCGTTCACGGGGTCACTAGTCAAGGGAGCATAAGTGGAGGCGTCATCCAACAGGTCCTGGGCCTTCTGCAGGTAAGAGGCACGGTCGAGGACCACCACCGAATTGCCCTTGTCAGAGGGCAGAATGGTGACGTCCTCCTTGCGCAGGCTTTGAAGGGCCTCACGGTAACGCCTAGGAAGGAAGGGTTAGGATGGAGGGGAGATTCGAGGGCCGGGATGAAAAGCACCACGAAGGAGAGAGACATCAGGCAAAGAGTTCCTGTGAGAAAAGATGAAACGGTTTAAAGGGGGAAAAAATGTCGATGGAGGTAAGGGGTGTGAGGGCGGAGAGCAAAGGAAAGACCGAACCTAAGGAGTTGAAGCTGGTGCACAGACTAAATTTCAGTTTCACCCCTCCATACAGTTCACCCCCCGAAGAGGAGAAGAAATGAACAGCTTCCTTTCTCGACACCCGATCCATAGAAGACCTGACGGCCGGTGTTCTCTGTAACAGAAAGCCCACTAATAAAGATGATTACATACACTATTTCTCTGCCCACAACAGCCGAACCAAAGAAGGCGTGGTCATGGTTTCTTCCTCCGAGCACTTAGAATCTCACCCCGGAGTTCCTGGAGGGGGAAATACAGCACGTCAGCAACACTTTCCAGCGCCCCCGTACCCCCCGCGCCTTGCTCAGCCACCTTCGACGCAAAGCGGAAAAGATCATGACTAGATCGAGAGGGGACGACACAAGGAAAAGACCCCAAGAATTATCATCCCTCACTCACAGCTGGCAGACACCTAGAGGCCCTGGTGGGCCCATACTATGAAGAAAACAACCACCTCTGGCAAGAAGATCGGAGACATCGTCGGGCAAAGAGATCAGAACCACAACAGACCTCACAGCCAAGTGTACAGCAATACCTTTGGTGGCTGCGACAAGGATACATAGGTGAGACAGGCCCGTGGCCTCCATGAACAACGTCGACCAACACCGCAGCGCCCTCCGACGCCCAGACAAGAGGAGCGCCTTCGTTGTTCACGTCGACTCCGACGGCATCTCCCCAAGTGGTCCCAGGCCCATTATTAAACAAGGCCTTGCCCCACGACAAAGGAAGATGGGAGAAGCGGCGTTCATACAAACACCAACAACTCAACACCGCAACAGGGAGCCACGAACTAGCCAAGGCGTGCCATACCTGATTACCGACGTGACCTGACCGCCTAGTACTTTTATAATAACCTCATGTAGCTCTAGTCTTAATGCCTGACGAAGCAATTAAAGGAAAAGGCCTTTGGCATATTCGTGTGTTTCTTTTACTTTCCCCTTTGTTGTTCTACTCGCAAATATATATATATATAATATTAAAAATAGAAAGTATATAAATTAATATAAGAATAATATAACACACACACACACAAACCCCACACACACACACACACCACGCACACGCACACACACACACACACACACACAACACACACCCCACACACACCACACACACACACACACACACACCACACACACACACACAAAAATATATATATTAATATATATATATATTATATATATTATATATATATATAATATATGTGTGTGTGTGTGTGGTGGGGTGGGTGTGTGTGTGGGTGTGTGTGTGTGTGTAAGTGTGTAAACACACAACACACACACACACACACACACACACACACATAGACACACACACAGGCACATAGACACACAGGCACACACACATACAGACACACACACACACACACAATATATTCATATATATATATATTTTTATATATATAATAATATAATAGTAAAATAAATACAAAATATACATACACACAATACTAATGGAAACAAATATATGTCACTTTATATATATATATATATATATAATATAAAAATTTTAATATATATAATATATATACGTACATAAAAATTTATTTATACATTATTAGTTTTACAGGGATATGTATATATATATAATATATATATATATTATATATATATATAAATATATAAAATAGATATCATATATATACAACACACCCATGCATACACACACACAACACACACACAACACCACACACACACACACACACAACACACAACACACATATATATTATATATATAATAAATATATAAAATATAATATATATATATATATAATATAATTGTATATATATACAATATATAATATATATATATATATAAATATACAATATTAAAATATATATATATATATAATATATAATATATATATATATATATATTATATATATTATATATATATATACAGATTCTATGCTCGCCAGCCTAAATAATTTAAAATATTTACCACGGTATTTTGTTTTCGTTTCCTCGATGTATCGAAAAAACGTCCTATTACGGGGGGACAATTTCTAAGATGTGAAAGCCAAGGGGGGCTTTTTTAGAGTCTCGACACCGAACTTGTGTGAAATCTGCTACATTTTTTACATTCTTCTTGTTTTTTTTTTTAATACTATGACTGTTGAATCTTTCTTGAAGAGATCTGTGAAAAATTTCACATGCTCCACTTAGATCTTAGACATCTTAGTCGGAGTATGTAAATGGGGAGAGAACTAAGTTTATTGCAAAGGAAGCGGTGTCTTAAGCAGGCCCAACACACCCTCTCCCAAACAACAAACAACCCAAGTCAACTGAACCTAATCTAGCCTAAACTAATATTTTGGAGCCTCTTCTAATTCTATACTGAATAGAAATCCGATTGTGATCCCCCTCTTTTTAAGTCACCAAAATAAAATAAGTAAAAAATAAGCAGAACTTTATGTGCAAAAAAAAAAAATAAAAAATTTGAAAAACCTTAAATGGGTGAACTCTGAGTCAAGGAACTGGAGGAGTAGGAAAAAAATCTATGAAGAGCTAACCCGGAAAATACATAAATTCTCCCGAATTCTTATTTTGGGATGGGACGCTGCAAATTAGGGGGCGGTATCACGAAAGTTTTTCAGACAGTTTTGAGACGATTTGAGACGAAAAATTTGAGATTTTTCTCAAAAGTGTTTCAGGCTGGCGCTCTGCCACGTATAAATATATTAACAAACAGATAAATTATTATATTAATAATATTAATAATGCAGGCAATCAAAAAAAAACTGTCTGAATCATTCTCAGGTCTTAGGACACTGTCGACCTGTCTTACATTTTTAGGGCTTTTTTTTTTTTTATTTAACTGAAAATATTTGAGACATTTTTAGATTTACCACGCACACACACACACACACACACACCCCACACACACACACACCCCACACATAAAATATAATATATATATATAATATAGATAGATATAGATATATAGATATAATATAGTATAAAACACACATATATAGTATACACACACACAACACACCACAACATATATATATATTATATATATAATATTATATATATATATATATATATATATATTAAAATATATATATATATATATATATATATATATATATTATTTATAATAAATATATTTTATATATATTATATATATTATATATATATATATATAGAGAGAGAGAGAGAGAGAGAAAAGATAGAGAGAGAGAGAATGAGAGAGAGAGAGAGAGAGAGTTATTGACTTGTCTGAATTAATCCTACCTAGGATAATGGAAACTTTAGAATAGCGACGGGCCCCCACGTTTCGGCCAGAGGGATTTCCATTAATTTTATATTTATTTCTGTACCAAGGCCTTTTGTTTGTGTTACTCATGCCAATATATGTTTTACTCTAAGCAAAAACATCTTCATGAATTTGAAGTATTTTTTTAATCACAATAGTTAGCAGAAGGCGATGTCACGGCCCCGGCGCTTCAGCAAATATCATTTCACTTTCATAATGTATGTTTCTGTAAATATGTATTTATATGTGGTAATACAAGCATATTAGAGTAGAAAAAAAAACACACTTCACCATCTGAAGGTATTTTCAACCTGAAATCAATTGAGAGCGCCCAAAAAAACGATGTAAATAATCGAAGGGCATTGTCCACGTGGTCATTTACATTATTTGATGTATGTCAGGTTTTAATTTAAACTGGGCCGTGTCCATGACTGCATTTGTATAATAAATAATTAAACCATATATACGTGTTTTGAGTAATATAAAAGTATAAATTTAATGTATCTATTTGTTGATATTTTTTTACATGGCAAATCGTCTAAAAAAAGTAAGAGTAAAAGTTTGGAAAAGAGTGGGAAGGAAGAGTAGGGATAGGGAAAGGATAAGGGTGGAGGAAAAATTAATTTAGGAGCAGAAAATGAGCCGGGGTTTTAAACCCGCATGCGGGGTATAGCTTGGGGTAATAATTGTAGTGGGTTCTTTGAAAAGGAGGGAAAAAGGGGGAGGGTGGCCCAGTGCCATCTTGAATCTTCTGTGTTCCCTACGGGTGTCCTCGGGCGTGCGGGGCTTCCCTCCGCCACCGAGGTTTGCTCGGGAAAGGGGGGCCGGCCAACTCTCGGTGGGTAAGGACATGTACCCTACGACCTTAAGCACATCCTGCACTGGAGGTCGCGCGCTCGCGGCGTTCTAGGGGAAGTGGGTGAAGGCGCTGTCCCGCACTGGAGGTCGTAAAACTGGCGGTGTTCTCGTGGGAAGGGGTAAAGGCATGCGGCCCGGGACCCCGTTATAGTGAACAGCAGCTGGATTATACCCTAAGGGGGAGGTTGAATAAAAGTTTAGGCACCATCTGGGGTTTGTGCTCTGGGCATGGCCTCCTCGACTGTAACTCCAGGCTATTCCTCGACTAACCATGCCGTTGAAGCAGGTAGAAGCCGGAGCTGGCCATTCCCGCCGTGACATTTCTTTCCTCGGCTCGCATAAATCCTAATGACAAGGTTTTATAGTCCCGGCACGAGTACTAGCGAAACCAGTGGGATGTTGTGTCCATGCTATGGCACCGATGAAGCGTCAGGTGAGGTGTAGGTATTTAAAAGGGGGGGATATGGGGGCTGTGGCAAAGGGGAAAAGTTAAACTTCAATTTAAAAAAATTAAAAGAAAAAAAACTATATTAAAAAAAAGAATGAGAGACACAAACAAAAAAAAAATTGAACAAACAAGGGATAGGGGAAGGGGAAAGGTGAAAATGAAGGAAGGGGAGGTGGCTTCAAGGATGCAGCCAAGCCAAAAACACTGCATCCACTTCTTCATCCATGCCAAAGAAAAAGATCAGGCCAATTCATGAATGAACGATGGTGTTGAATCTGTCCAGCCAGTCAGTATGCCAATGTGTCAGTCTGTTACAGCCCAAACCTACGCCACTCAATTTTCAGAGGAAGCAGAGAAGCTTCCTCATGGAGTTCATATGTAATAAAAAAAGGTTTGATTTTTTGTATAGATGCAGCTTCGGGCGTGGGCCGCACTTTTAAATCTATAAAGCGAATGTAAGTTTTTTTCTTGCTAAGGCGACCTTTGTTGATAGAAAAATGAAATCGAAAGAAAATAAAAGGGTTTAAACCCAAGGGGGGGAAAGAGGATTGACTTGGAGATTACGTCGAAGGGTTGAGGTAAAGTTATTGAAAGGAGGAAGTTTTCGTGGTTTTACAAAAGAATTTGTTTTTGTCTCGTTATTCTTGATACGCCTTTTATGCCCCATCTCGGAAGCATTTATTTCGTTTAATCACTGAACGACACCTGAAATCATTTTGGGTCGAGTAAGTGGTACAGTCTCAGCATGAGGATAGGAGTGAGTCTGTGGGGGGGGTCGGTAGGTTTTTTGTGTAAATGTATAAGTGTAAAAATGAGTTTCTGCCCGGGGTACCCACCGTGTCGAAGGTTGCTTACATTTTTTGTGACAAGCCAGTTAGTCTTTGGGTTTTTTGTTTGTTTATGTTTTTTGTGATGATGTTGATGCGCCCGCATCGGCGATTGGGGAGCAAAACCCAAATTTGGTTTTTTTTTTGAGAGAAGGTTATGGTCTTCGAGATACCACCTAGTCATTTTTAGATTTTTTCAAAATTTTTTTGCCTAATGTTCGAGTGATAATAGCGTGGAAAACCCTTGGGGTCAGTAGGCTCTCTGTGGTTGGGATGGGGGCCAAAAAGCAGTCTTAAAGGGGAGGGACAATAGCGGTAGGAGAGAGAGGTTTAAAGTCAAAGCTGTAAAGTTGACAAGGTTGTCAGGAATGAATAAGAGCGTTTCGTCCAAATCTGTGGGAGGTGGGGGCCTTACGGGGAAACCTCTTTTTTTTCTTTTACTTCTCACTGAGATGGGATGTGAGTTCGTAGAGTCGTCCACCTATCGGTCGGAAAATTTGGCCGGGGTTAGTTTCTCCCCTGTTCCTTGACTCTAGGTATCAATTTCTTAAATTCTGTGGTAAAAGGGGGGAGGGGGGGGGTAAAAAACGGGGGCCCAGTGTTTTCAAAAATTTGATAAACCCACGGGACGGAAAATTTTTATTTATATGAATGAGGTGGGAGAAGGGGGGTATTATCCCTTTAATTTGTCGGTTTTTTCCCAAAAATTCTCTGGATTGCAAACTTTTTTGATTTATTTTAAAACAAAAATCTGTCAATATTTTTGTGGGGTCTTTGTCAGACTATCGATGACGTGTTTTTTTAAAAAAGTAAGCCCACGAACATGGTTTAATCTGTTTAAAAATTTTTTGGGAAAAAAGACTTCGAAAACAGGCCAAAACGTTTTGTCCTTTTATATGGCTGAAATGATATGCGAGTTTTATACTGAACCGGGGATGGTCTGCATAGGCTGCCCGTTCCGAAAAAGAGCAGGGGGGCTATTTTCCTTTTCGGTGGTATGGGGGAAGAGCGGTACTTGTAGTGAGTCCTTTGGTTTTAAAAATAGAAAAGAGTTTCCCACATGGCATTGGGGTGCGTGGGGCAGTTTTGTGTGGGTAGCAATGATTCTCTGGCAAAGAAGAGGGGGGTTTGTTTATGAATAATTTTTGAAGTCAAATTAGTATTTTGGTTTTTTTATAGCAGTGGAAAGGATATTGGGCCCCGGGGCTGAAAAACCTGCTGCCATGAAGCAGGGTGGTGAAATAGGGTGAGGGAAATATGAGTGGGTAGATTTAATGAGAATGCAGGACCCCTTTCAATGCGCCCTGATTTCCGGATGTATAACAAAAAGCCCATTTCTTTCTACAGGGAGAGGCCCGTTTGCGATCATCGGACCCCATCCCCTGTGCCCCAGGGGAAAACACTAGTCCACAACAGACTCCGGGGAACCCTGTCTACTCAAAACTCACCCAAAAACAAATCACCCCGACCCCGTCCTCACCATAAAAAAGAGGGTTTTTTCTTAGGGTAGAATAATAATCGTAAAACTGGGTCCCTAGCCACATAGGCATCAGGGGGAATGAGCTTGCTGACAGACTAGCTGACATTGGAAGGGTATGCCCCCAAAGCCCATGACATAAACCAACCCGAAAAATCTTAAGGCAGAAGTGAAATGCCAAAATCGTGCCTTCTTCTTGCGCTTCACAGAGAGAAAACGAATCGGCCAGATGGTACTCAGATGCCAGCTATGAACCACTGGCCTCTCTGAAGCAATCAATACAGGTGCCGAATTTCATTCTTCCCAGAATCAGACTAGATTACCATTGCACATGGCGATCATAGAGACAATTGGCTATGCAGACGGGTGTTGCAGGCACTGTGGCGAGCCGAACGCACGTTGGTATGTTATTTACAGAATTGTGAGCACACACAATCTGAGACAGGGTCTGCCCACAACAGCCGCCGGGCTGGTAAGAATTATGCCGCATGTTTACATCATGGCAGCAGGAGTGCCTGTTGGCAATCCCGCCACTATGGTAAGCATAATGTCAGAGAATAAATGAGACAGCCATAAATAGCTGATGCAGGTTTGGGCCTATGTATTAAGGCCCAGGTGAAGCCAGATCTTTGCAACTCTCAAATGAATGAACGAAAATGTAGAAGGTCAAGGGTGCTTCCCAAATGTTGAAAGGGGAAACCCCAACCTGGTGACCCTGAAAGAAACCTAATCACTACCCTTGATCTGTAACTGGGGGTCCAACAACTTCAGAAAGTATGTGCTTGGCCACTTCGGTGCTCAAGTGCCTAAAATATGGTCACTACCAGTCTAACTGCAAAACCAAATGTGATTCTGTAGCAGGCACACAATATTGAGGTGTGCCTTAAGGGACACAAGGAAGGACAAAGGGATACACCCAATGTCCCAACTGTGCCAAGAGGCATCATTCCTGGAGCCTGGAGCCTGCTCTGCCATGCACACATGTCTGGGGACAGAACAAAATTGAAAAGGCTCCTAGACTTCCTAAGAAGGAAGGAAGGAAGCTTCTCCCCAGCTGAGTTTCCGGCCATTGCAAATGTGCAAAAAAGAACCGAGAAATAAAAGTTCAAAGAGCACTGTAAAAACACCCCCAAGAGACGATAATCTCCTCTTTGATGAGGAAGATATGACTCTCCTGCTGACTGCTGTAGTCGCTGCAGTAGCAACAGCTTTGGGGAGGTTGAGTGAGGAGGCAAGAAGGCAGTCATGGTCGACATGAAGGCAATGACCCAGACTGTTTCAGTTCTGAAAGGGAGGAAACTGGACAGAAGAGAATCAGAGGAACGCTTCTGGCCTGGATAGGTGATTATTTCAGGAACAGAACAGCCAAAGTCAGATTCCAAGGTCACCCATCACAGAATATGCCACTAGAAATGGAATGCCACAAGGTGGGGTCCTCAGTCCAGCCCTTTTCAAAACCGTAATGCCCTGTATCCTCAACATACATCTCCCAGTGGGGTGCAAGATCAGATCATCTATGCAGACTATCTTGCAATCGTCACCACTGGACCACACTGCATAAGTAGAGCCCAGTGCTGTCTGGACCTTGTATCAGAGGAGTGTTGTAGGACAGGACTAAAGATCTCTGCAGCCAAATCCAAAACCATGGCTCTGAGACAATGTTCAAAGCACAAGCCTGAGAATCCAGACTTAGAGTGGGTTCAGGTCTTCCAATACCTTTGGGTAATGATTGACCAGACCCTCTCCTTTCATAAGGAGGTCCAGTACCTGGCTGACTAAATCAAAACAAGACTGTCTGTCATGAGAGCAATACAACTATGCTTCTGTCGCCCTGTTTGTCACAAAGTCAAAATTAAGAGAAAAATTAGAGACAGTTCAAAATGAAGTTGCCAGGATCATACTGGGTGCCCCAAGGTGGACGAAGGTACTCAACCATCTCATGGAGGCAAACCTTCTTGCCCTGGACTGATGAATTGATCAAGGGCAGCACATTTCCCTTTCGAGGCCCCAAAGGAGACAAGCCTGAGAAAAAAAATACTCAGAAAACCTAAAAAACAAGACACAAAAAAATCTAGGCTGTCACACGCAGCCGGGGGTTTTATACGCACAGCGTATTTCCCAAAAAGCATAGCTCCCCCCCTGACTTTATTGAAGCCTGTCTATGACCATCATGCTTTTCCTCCATGAGGTCCATTACAAAGACCCCAAAATGGGCTTGAATTTGGAACCCCCAAAGGGGGAAATTTGCAATTTTCCCGGTCAAAAATCTCTTACGGTATGCACAAACGGGGTTACATGAAAGTTCAGATTTGCAGTTCTTCCCATTTTGCATGAACCCCTCTTTCCTTGGGCTTGGGGTTTTCCGTTCTAAAGATTGACAAAAACCCTCTAGCTGGAAAGGGGCCCCCCCACACCTTTTAGGCTGCCCCTGGGTTTCCCCTTTTAAAGGGGTTTTTTCCCTGGGGAATGGGCACAGGTTCCCTTTGGCGGACCGACCTTTGGTTCGGGACTTTCTGCAAAGGGGTTGGGGCCCCTGTGGAGTGGTGGCACTGGGGTGTCACAACAAGGCCCCTGGAGCCCTGCCCGAAGGCCCCCAAAACCCCACTCTGGGAGGGTCTTTTGAATAGGGTCAGGATTTTTTTGCCGGGCAAAGGGGTTTCAGAACCTTTTCGGGCTTTCAAAGTTAAGGGACTGTTCCAAGCCATCAAATTTACTGCCACTAAATTTAAATTTTTAGTTTCCCTTAAAAGTTCCCCTAGGGCTTGGTTGCAAACATGGCAGCACGCTCAAACCCCCAGGGCTCCTGTCTCCCAGTATTTTGAGATGCCACATACAGCAAATATTTTGGGGAGGGTTCTCCCGTCCGATAGAAAAGAACCGGGGTGGGGACCATCCCCTCTCATAGGGCTTGGGCCAGGAAGCCATTTTGGCTCACCCCTCATGGTGACCCTCCATAGGATAACCCTTGCCGGGCCAGCAGATCATTGGGACCTCAACCCCCCCCCCCCCCACCCGGCAAGGAGCTCCGTTAAGGGGGAACATAGGGAAAGCTGATATTTGGGTGAGATGTCTTTGAAATCCCAACCAAATTTCCTGTTTTCCCGCCGCTATCCCGACTCAATGCAGCTTAAGGATATGAGATCCCAACTGGGGTTGATCCAGACTGGCAAGTCCCCCTTCATGACACAGCAACACTCACTTCACCCCCGTGGTATTTTTGACACCCAAACTGCGCCCTTTCTCATCCCGGAGTTAATTTTTAATCTAATTTTTTTTTCTTTTTTTTCCTGATACTACAGCCGCCAAGCTGCTTCCAAAAAAAGGGAGTGCAGGGTGTTGCCCAAGGCGCCAGTCCATGGGCACCCCCTTCCACTGATCGGGAAAGTCAAACATTTAGGGCACCAGGGGCGTTTATGGCGATAAAACCTCATCACCGAGTTGGCCTTTTCCCCCCATGCCAAACTCATGATTTGCAGCCAGAAGGTGACACCCCATATTTCCAAAACGGGATTCCTTAAGATACTTCCAGGTCCCTTTTCATCAAATGAGCCCCCCCAAAGATGGCATCATTACCCCAGTTTTTTTGAGAGCTCCCATTCTGTGTGGTTACGTCAGGACATCCTTTTTTTAAAGGAAAACCCCCAGGGAACACCCGGGAGATGTCCCCCCAAAACCCTCACTTTCTGGAGTGATTGGCCCCGGTAATCCCCAAGAAAAACATTTTTGACGCCAAAAGCATAGTTTCCTAGGGGATAAAATCCAGAGCCCCGGGCACCGGCCAAGGCCCAAAAAGGCGAGTTGTAACCCAATTCCCCCCCCCAACATCCATCAAGGGGTCCAACAAAATTCCCAAATGATGATAAATACCCCTCACCAATTTATCCCAGGGGATGTCAGCTTTTCGCCCTCTCCCGGAGTCAGTCGCCGGAAATCACTTCATGGTCCCACAAGCAAAGAGAGTTTTTACAGCGCGAAAAAATTCTACCAGTTACCATCTTAAACACCGCCCCAACACTAATTTCTTTACCACAATGCAGCAAGGCAGAGAGCGGCCTCAACAAGAAACATGGCAGACGACAGCCCCGGGGATCTTCAGCCTGAGCGGATGTATAGCACATTCGGTAGAGAGCTCCTGGCAGTACAAATCCCCTTTTTCAAGTCAGGGGATATTGGTCAGAGCGGCAGCAACGACAGCTCTCAGCTATTGTCGAGATGGGCTACACTATGAGACACCTCTCGGGATCCCAGAATCCAGTGGCTGATTCTCTCTTCGCATTGAGATATCCTCCATTCAGCTCAGAGTCGACTACAAGGCTCTAGTGGCAGAACAACAGTGAGATCCCAAAACCTTGGCCTACGTCATGGCCATTACCTACCTTCACTGGGAGACAGACATTGGAGATACGCCTGTCTTCTGCGGCATCAGCACCGGCCACCCCCCCCCCTCGTACCTACCACATTCCAGAAGATCTCGACCTCATTGACTGGCTCACCCATCTATCTGCAGCAGCACCAAGCTTGTTTCAGAGAAGTTTGTGTTGCACTCCATGAAGAGAGATCTCCGAGATTGGTTAAGAAGCTGTGAGCAATGTCAGGGCAGCAAAATCCATTGCCACACGAAGCAACCTATCCACAACTTGCCCCAGCCCATGCCGACGTTTTGGCCATATCCATGGTAGACGTCGTCAGACCTCTCCCACCATCAGAGGGCAGTGGTATATCTTTACCATCATTGACCGCTCTACCCGCTGGCCCAAGGCTACGCCCATGGAGCATGTGACCACCAGATCCTGCGCCAGGCATTCCTGGATCGCCCTCTTCAGTCTCCCGGAACACATAACGTCCGATTGCGAGTTTCATTTCAGAGCTGTGGAAGGCTCTAGTGCAGCTCCTTGGCGTCGCTCTCCACTTCACAACGGCATGCCATCCACAGGCTAATGAACTTATCGAAAGATGGCATCGATCCCTCAAGACGGGTCTCACTGCCCATTGCACCAAAACCACATGGACTTCGCAGCTCTCCTGAGTGCTTTTTGGGCTCAGGATGACCTAAGAAATATCTCAACCCCTTCTGCGGCCAAGATAGTATATGTTCAGCCCCTCGTTGTGCCCGGAGAATTCTTCGGCTCGAACGGCTCGAACGACACTTAGCTAGTGGACCTCCGCCGGGTAGCCTTGCAAGTCACTCCCAGCAGACCCCCCATCGCTCTCATCACCCATCCTACACCCGCCAGGACTGGGTACAAGGTCCTTTCAGGATCCTCCAGCTCTCCCGGGTTACAAGCTACAGCTTGATGGACGGACTGACTGGGTCACCACGGAACGCCTTAACCAGCAGCATCGATGCCTCGGACCATGACGCCACTTACCGGATCCGGCAGAGCCACAATCACCTCACTCGGCACCTGCGCATCCTCGCTCGGCATAATTGCTTCCGCACCGAGTCGTCCGCCACCTCTGAGTTGATTCTCCTATCCCTCAAAGCCTACACCTTTGTTGTGAACTGTATTTCCCCCCGATTTACATACTGCGACTTAAAACCATAAAAATTTAGGATTTCATGAAAATTTTTTAATATCTTACTAAACCACCCCTTTTTTTTTCCCTTACTAAAACCCGTCCAAAAATAAGGAGAGCATGAGGACTAAGTAAACTATTTGACACAAATAAAATCTGCATAGCCTACAGGTTTTTAATTTACATGTGAGCTGTAAATATTCTTTCACGGATTCTTTAAAATGAAAAACTTTGTCTTGGAAGAACCAAAACCCAAAATGTGCAGTTTCCCCAAAATTTCGGTGTTAAACCAAAGCAAGGCCCGCCGGGTTTGCACTTTTTAGAATTGCCCCCCAAAATAGAACGTTTTCGGGTACGTCAAGGAAAACAAAGAAACATAAAAAATAGGATAACTATTATAATTTGCGTGAGCTTAGCCTCTGTTATTTTTATGAATAAAAAAGAACATAATTTTAAAATAAACAAGGGAAAAAAAGAATGGGGGCGAAAAAAGATTACGAAAAAAAAACAGAAGAAAAAAAAAATTAACTTTTCAATTGTTTAAACTGGCTCACAGTCATTCTAACGAAAAATAATTATATTATATAATATTATATATTATATTTATTATTATATATTATATAGGAAAAAAATAGGGGAAATAAAATTACATACATATATTAAAATAATTATTATTATATTATTAAATTATATAATATAATATAAACTTTTTAATAATATATATTTAAAAATAAATATAAATTAAAATAATATACATAGGAATTACTTTTATATATAGATAGGGGAATATACGTATATAATGTTCACAAATAAATATATATAAAAAAACATATATATAAATATAATTAAATATAAATATATACCTATATATATAAAATATATATTTATATATAATTATTATATATTATAAAATATATTATATATAATTTATTATTTCATATATATAATATATATTATTATAATAAATTTTATATATATCTATATTAAAAAAAAAAAAAAAAAAAAAAAAAAATATATAGGGGGGGCGCGGGCCGAATGGGTT
>NW_023658004.1:0-25598 GCF_015228065.2 Penaeus monodon
GGGGAATTTTTAAAAAACTTTTGGGGGGCCCAAGTTTTCTTTTCCCCGGGGGGTTTTTGGGGTGTGGGGGCCCTTCCCCAAAGGGTGTAAGTTTTTGGGTTTGAGGGTTTTGGGGCGGTTATGTGGGGGGTTTTTAAAAGGGGTTTGTAAATGGCTTTTAACAGGTGCAGTTTCGTGCGGGGCCGAACATCAAAATCGATAAAGCTTTGTAAGGTCTTATTCCAATGGGGCTTTTTTACGGGTAGGAAATAAAAATCTGAAATAATCGAAGGTTACCCCGAGCCGGTGCAAGAGCGTTTTTATTTGAGAGGTGCTTGAGTCGTCAAAGAGTTTAGATGTATTGGGTCGAAAGGGGGTTGTGTCTAGGTTTAAAAGAGAATTTTTTTTTTTTGCGCATTAGTTTTGATAAGCCATTTGTGCTCCCACCTCAGAACGGTGTCACCGTCGTGATTGTCGAAAACCCAGCGCGAATCATTCTCCTAAGGAGTCAGTCGCGGCGAAAAAGAGCGTAAATGAATCGGGAATGTGGGGTCGGGGGGGGTCGTTTTTGTTAATATGTTAGTTTTGGGGCTGATTATGCCCCTTGGGGACACCTGCGTCATTTGATAGTGCTAAAATTTTCCCTTTTAATTTAAGCTTTAATTTACGCTCCAAAGCTGCATAGCGTTTCTTGGTGCAGGGGGGAAAATTAAAATTTTGTGCACATTTTTAAATTCAAGCCAGCATGCCGACCGTGTCAAAGGGCTCGCTCCACGTCTTTGGTTACAAAACCTTTTTTTAGTTTCTGTCTTTGTTGTTAAGACGTATTACCCAGAAATTTTTCAGTGCGTCTTTGTCAAGGGTGAAGCGGAAGCCGATTGTTTTAAAGAGAGTAGTCGGGTTGTCGGATCCCGCCTTAGTGGGGTTTTTAATTTTACTTTCTAAAAAATTTTTGCCAAATGTCTTAGTAAACTAATTGGGCGGAAATTCTTGGGGCATTAGGTCTTTGTTTGGCTTAGGGATAAGGCCACTAAACATTTTAAAAGGGTGAGGGATATACCAGAGGCGGGGAATGTTTTAAGTCTCATAGCTCGTAAAACTTGTCGGAAATTTAATGAGTGCGTCGCCCGTTGAGAGGGCCCGGACCTTTGGGGAAACCTCATTATTTTGTTTTACCTCCTCCAGCGAGTGGGGGCAGGGAGTTCGCATTTTCGTCCAGATTATCCAGGTGGATAATCTGCTCTGGTTCTGTTTCTACCTGGGGGTCTTGGCTCCAGGTTTGAGGTTTAAAATGATCATTAAAAAGAGGGGGGGGTTTCATGAGGATAGAAACGTTTGCCATGGCAAAAAAATTTTGATAACCTCCCGGGTTGAAATTTGATTTTTCCTTGAGGGTGATGGGGGGGGGAAGTTACTACCTTTTTAATTGTCTAATTGTTCCCAAAAATTCCCGTGGAGTGCAAACTCTCATAATTCTGTTTTTTTAATTAATTTTCCCAAATAAATTTTGGTGGCATTATAAAAACTATTTTGACGTGATTTCTGGGGATAGGAGGCCCCACCGACCGGGTGTATGTTTTAAATTTTGAAGGAACGTTTTCCTGTGCGGTCGGAACGTTTGGGTTCTCTCACTTGGATGGAATGTTTGCGGATTTTATAGCGCTCTCGGGGTATGGGGGGCGGCGCTTGCTGCGTTCCAAGCAAAAAAGATGATGCCACCTATCTATTTCGAGAATTTTTTCTCTTTCAAGGTTGAATTTAAAATTTTTTGACTGGAAAGGAAAATTTTAAAAATCATCCCATCTGCTTTTTTGTCCCTAAAGGGTGTTTTTTTTCTTTTTTAGTATGGTGTCATTAAAAGTTTTATGATGACGGTTGGGGGTCAAACCGAATTCGGGCCGGGTTTTGTAATGTGTGTTGGGGGGTCCCGCTCTGTTCCCAAAAACGAGATCGGGCGGCCTTCCCCTCGATGTTAGGTGTAAAGTGGGGTCCGATGTGTGGGTCCTTTTTGTTTCAAAATAGACAAGAGCTGTCTGCCGTGGCGTTGTTGTATGTTATTAAATTTGTGTGCTTGGTTAACATCCCCGGCAAAAAACTGGGAGATTTTTATAATTAAATAATTTATTGAAATCGTAATGGGCAAATTGAAAGGGGTCTGATTAGGCTGGCAATCATTATGGTCCCTCGGGGTAAGAGCTTAATAGCCATGAATCGGGTTTAATGAAGGAGGCGAGATGTTTCGAAATGAAAGGGGGTTTTTTCAGATGGGCCCAAAAAAACCCCGCCGTTTCGTGTTGTCTTTGACTTAAAGCCAAAGTTTTCATAGCATGGAATTAGTGATAGAGGTGGAGTTTAAAAAAACGACGTCAGGACTTCCCGGTCTAGGGGTCGTAAAATAGTGTTTATGTTAAAATGATCTTACATTCGCTTGAACGATTGCAGCTGCCCTCAAGGGAGGTCAAGATGCGGTGACCTACTTTTCGTGGCGTTTTCGCTACGGTAACGAGATCGAGAAAAGGGGGACGAGCCCCCGACTGGGGCTCTTCGGGGGCCGGGGGGATCCGGGAGGGGAGCACGGAAATTTACGGAATCGGCGGACCAATTCCCGACCTTCCCTGTCTCCCTAAGTCCCCCCTGACGGGAGGACGGGGAAATTCCTGGGGGGAACGGGAGCGCGGTACCCCCCCCTACAACCCCAGGGTGGGTCGTGTGGGGGCTCCCCGCTGCTGGATCCCCATGATGGTGTCTCATGACGACGACAGGAGTGGACGGCTCCTGGTTTCCGTGGGAAGGGTTTTTTTTGTCTTTCTTTTGGTGCATGTTTTGTGGTGAAGGGGGTTTTTCGTTTGTGATCGTTTGTGTTATTTGTAGTTTTTTTTTTTGTGCAGTTTCTCTAGGTTTGCGTTGTGGTTGTGGTTTTGGGAGTACTGTGCATGGAAAGGGAGGGGCTGTGGTGAGGGGGTGGTCGCCACTCTAGCCTCGGTGTTTGTGTTTGTTTGTGCGTGATACTCAGGATTACAGTTCTCGTCTTCGAAAATTTCCTCGGGATCACAAAGCTGGGGAAACCGTTTTTTTGTGTAGTGTTGGGGGATATGTTTGTGAATTTTTTGGGGTTGTTTTTTCAGCTATTAAAAACTACGTGTATATGGTCTGTATTTTGGGGGTTTTGTTAGGGATGAAAGGCGTTGTTTTGGGAAATGAGGTGGGAGAGGCATTTTGTTTTCCCCAGGAAACGTGTTGGGTCGGGGTTGGGGGGGTGGGATTTTTGTAAGGGGCGGAGTGTTGAAGCTAGGTTGGGTTGTTGTTTTTTTTTTTGTGCTTGTCTTTTTGTCTTAATAATTTCCCTTTTCGTTTTGGGCAAAACCCACTGACAGCGAATGCTGCCCCTCGCAGTTGCAACATCGATGGGTTTTTTGGGATGTGGCAAAGAAATGCCGGTTTCGCACTCCTGCATCTCGTTCGTGTGTGCATGTGTGTTTTGTGTGTTGAATCTGTACATTTGAGGGATTGGGGCAACCTGAAAAAAAGCCTCAGGTTCCACATTATGGGGGGGGCGGATTTTAAAAATCCCAATCCCCCCAATAGAGCTTTTGTCCTCCCCGGGGCAAGCAACGGACTTTACAATGCGTGACCTGGGAGTTTTTTTAAACATCAAAGAGTGACGCCCCTTTTTGGCCGGACTTCCGCGGGGTGACTCGCACGATCGTGGCAGGATTTTTCTTGTCGATCTTTTTCGCCACACCGGCATTTTCCTTTGTCTCAGGGAAGGGAAGGTTTTTTAAACCTTGTTTTTGAGAGGTTCTTTGGGCCCTCGAGGGGAGGAAGGGGTAGCTGTTCAGGCCTGAACAACAAATTTTTTAGCCATTATGACTTTAAAACTGTGTCCGCAAATTCTTGATTTAGAAATTTTCTGGAGGCCCCTCACAGGGATGGGGTCCCCAAAAATGATAATTTGATTACGTACCCTAAGGCAAGCACGAGGGGATGATAAAGGGCGGGGGAAGCTAGCAGAACTATTTGACGGATGGTGCAAGGGCGGTAATGTACAAAAAAGGAAGACCACTGGCAATTCAGTCTTTTGTGTTAGGGCCGGTCGGGGGGAGGACCCGCCGAAACGGGGAATCTAAACCCTTATGGGGGCGGGCCCGGGACCCGGGAGTAAAACTGCTAAATTTCCACAGTGCTTCGTATTTTTAATTGTAAGCACTCTGGCCTACAATTAAAATACTAGCCTCAAAACAAGGTGTGCAAGATAACCCCCAAAGTTTCAGCACAGGCCAAGGGGTTTTTCTCTGGGGGGGTGCAAAGATTCTTTTCCAAGAAAACCCCAAAACAAAAAACCTTTAACCTAGAGGGCCAGAGAGACCCTTCAGCCGGCGGAGTTCTCCGGGTTTCCTTTTTAGAAATTTAGGCTTTGTACTGGGCGTACTCCCTGGTCCCAAACTCTACAAGGGGACTGGGCTGTAGACCCCCCCCCGGCGAAACCAGAGTCGCAAGAACTCTCGTGGGCCCCAGGAAAGTACGGAAGGGGGGGGGAATAGTGAGTGCAGAATGGGGTCCAAGATGTTTTGTCCCCCGGGCTCCGATACAGGTTTTAAAAGCCGAAGCTACCGCTTATTCGGGGCCTGTGTATCAAACAACGACCGATAGAAAGGGTCGGTGCCCCAAAAACTACCCTGGTCAAGGTCGCGGTAAACCCGTGGTTTACGGAGCTGTCTTAGTCACCTTTAAAGTTTACTCTCATAACAAAAATTTCCCCATAAGTCAAAACTGGGTTTTTGTAGCTAAAGACTTGAAAACACCCGTGAGCGAGGGCACAACAAAAAAATTATACGGGTTTAGCATATCTGGAAAGTCGGGACGGCTCACCGTTTGCTGGATAATGCTGTACTGTCTATGATCTAAGGGTTTTGGCTGCGGGTTTTTGACGTCGCCTAACCGCATAGGGGATCCTTCCCGAACTCCATGGACCTTCCGCGAGTTTACTCGGTCAATGGGCGTTCCCAGGTCATCCGTGATTGGCCGTCTCCCCTGTGGGGGGACAGGTTTCGTCGTAACATCGTCGGTCAAATAAAGGAGCACCATCAAAAATTAAAGTTTGTCCCACATCACCCATCAATGCAAAAAAATGTAAAAATGAAAATGGGCCAATTAAAAAGTTCATTGAGCTACCCTGGAACCGGGCCTCAATCGCGCTGCAATCCCTTCCTTGTTATTATATCGCTTGCAAACGTAAATGGTCCAAAATTAAATCTCTGTTTCCGGGAAAATATTTGCTTTTCACTCCCCTAAAGCGGTTTTTCTTTTTTCCCCATTGACGGTGACAAGGGAACACTACACCTCTCCCAGACCCCCAGCTCTCTCTATCCAGGGAAACCTGTATGAGGCCCAGCTCTGGGGGCGACATATAGGTGCCCTTTTTGCCCCTCCCCCCTATCTCCTTTCCCTTTCCTGTGGTCACTGGACCTACATAAGTTCCCAGGATTTTGTTTCGCCTGGGGGGTGCGCTGCTTCCTTGCCCCTTTGTAGAAAGGTTTGGAAATAAGGAGGCCCAACAAAAGCTCCGATCCTCTAGTGCACTGAGAACGAAACCCATCTGCCCTAGGGGGGTCGACCCTAGGTTTCTTCTTTCCCCATCTCCTCTCCCTCCACACTCCCCTTTCACCCTTACCGGGCCACTTCCCCTCTCACCCGCCCCTCAACGAAATGACGAAAATCAAATTAAGCTTTTGGGGTCCCACCCACAAAAACGTGAGACCCTAGCCAATGCACTGTTTAGTGCACAGATCAAGTACTTCGGTACTTCCCTTCATGAGGCACCGGGCATTGATAGGGACGAAACCTGCCGAAAGCTCTTCTCGAAGGATGTCGTCCTGACCCTTAAAAAACTTGCTTCTCCCCCAAAATTCCTATTGATATGAAGGCTAAGCTTACGCTTGCTTTAAAAAACTGGCCGAAAAGTTTTGTGATGGGGTTAGATATGAAAAAGAGATCCCCTTTTCCCTTCCCAGATGCTCGGTTGAAGACTCTATGCAGGAAGATAAATACTAAAAAGAAAGTTCTCAGCCCGCCCAGCCAAGAACTCAAAAGAAGGGTATACCTCTTAAAGGTATATTTGCCCCATGGCAATCAAATTTTAAAAGTTTTACCCACCAAACATGTTAATTGCTTTGCTTTGGGATCAAAAAAACCCCCAAATGCAAGTCAGAAAAAAGAGCCAATGCACAGTGTGGTTCTAACACCCACTCCTTTAGGGATGCGAGTTCCAAAAAAAAAATGCCTTAACTGCGGCGGTGCCCATGGGACATTTGCCACAGTTGTCCCCCCCAAAGGGGGCCATGAAAATCCCCCAGGAGAAAGTTGGGGAGAAAAAAAAAGAAAAAAAACAAAACCCATACAGGGCTGTGGCCAAAAGACGCAAGGAGCGTGCGGCTCCCACCAACCCCTGGAAACCACAAATTAAACGGTCCCCGGGGAAATAAAACACAATAGACTGAACCCACCTCCCCCTGGCTCCCCCTAACGATCTCCCCAAAGGAGTTCTCGTAGTCCTCCTGCTGCCACAGAAAAATATCTTTCCCCCTGAAAGGGGTTTAGATATCTCTAAAGTGGACTGGGGAAAAATACCTTCCCCCTTAGCCTTGAGAATCTACCCTGGGCAAATCCTTAAAGTAATAAAAACCCCCCAGCCAGACTGTTCGGGCCCCCCTGAACAACCCCGCCCGTACAAAAAAACCTCAGCCTGTACGGCCCCCAGCAGCGGAGTCCCAACTTCCTCGGCTCAGCCACTGAGCCCCTGCCCCAGCACAAAACCCTCACCTGCTGAGTACAACACTGGAGCCCCAGTCTTCCCCCCCCTAAATAACACGGCCCCCCCTCCATTGCCTCCACCCCCGTCAATCGTCGCCCAAAGACAAACACCCCCAATGTCAACGACTTAGGGACTCCCCAGTGATACCCCCTCTGGCACCCCGGGTCCCCCCTCCTCACCAAACCGGGTCGAGCAGTGAACATTCACCGATACGGGGGGCTGGAGCGCCTCATGGACGGAACTGCAACAGCCCCAAATCTTGGCATCCGGCTCTTTTAAAAAAACCCTCAAAAATACCAGTACTCTGATCGATTCAAAATTTGGGCTCTAAAATTAAAAAAAAAAGAATAAAGGGTTATTCCAAAAGAGAGCAAAACCATCATGGTACAATAAAAAGACTAACAAACACCTAAAGGGAAAGGCAACATGCGTATCAAAAACGACATATTGAGCAATCCCCAACTAGACAATTTAAACAACGGGTACTTCCTTGAATAACAACCAAAAAACATGGCCACCAACTAACTCCGCCTCACCATCATACAACACACGTACCCCACTGGACAAAAACAAAACTGAACTGTGCAACCTACAGAAGACACGACCCACACATCTACTCATTACACCCATGGGCTCAAAAACCTATCCCCTAAAAATCTACTGTAAAACCACCTACTTTTCCCAACAAATCACAAGAAAAAGCATGGCGTAGCATTGCGATCAGAAACGACATCTCACCAAAATCATCAAAAATTTTCAGTCAGACCTTTTTGGGCAGTCAAAATAAATACCCCACATGGACCCAAAAACTAGCAAACTATACTTTTCCACCAAAAAACCCTTTTCATACCGAACCTGACATCTTGCGCTCTGGGATAAAAACCCAAATTACATCGGGGAGATTTTAAAACCAAAACCACGCAATCTTTGGCTACCCCCAAAAAACACCTTTGGCAGGGCCCTCGCCTAAACTCATACAAAAAGAAGACTCACACCCTGGTCCCACACCAACATTTAAAAACACCAACAAGCAACAACCCCCGACATTCTTGGGAAAACCACAGAGCACATTTACCCACATATCACAACAGGCGACGTCACTCCACGCCCAAACCTCCCGTCATTTTAACCTGTCAAAAAACCTTCATGATCCCAACACCCCCCCGAGAATCCTTCAAACTGAAAAACTGGGGGGGGCTTCAAACAATCACTTGAAGCACACACGTAACTATCTCGGGGGAACACCCACCCACAAAAAACACCCCCCTTAAACAGGGGTACGCAGACATACAGAGGGCCCCGACGGGCCAACCCCCAAAAAAACACACAAGATTTCCCTTTTACAGAAACCATGCCTGAAATTTGCTTAAAATACAATAAACACATACACGAACTAACCAAACCGGGGGGTGGGACAAAAATTCCACAACGATACAGATATCCAAACACAATCAACACGAATTAAAGTAAAAACAAAAAAACCCCCGGGGACAACACTCGCGAAAAGACTATGTCAAAACTCTAAAGCCCCCCAAAAAAATTTTGGGAGTTCCTTCAAAAAATTTCAGGGGGTCGAACAACAGTAATCAATACTATCAACACACCAGCAGAAGGTTGGACTCGGTGGAGGAGATGGACCTCTCCATGGGGGAATTCTGGCAAAAATTTTCCAAAAATCTCCCCCACCGAAAACCCCCGATTCCCCCTTACAGAGCCCGGGGTTAAAAACTACATAAACAACATGGGAAATAATTCTCCCAGAAAACATCATTCACTAACACTCTCCAGAGACGTCCCCTCCCACACCAATCATTCAGAAGAAAAAACAAACACAATAAAACGCAAAAACACAACACAGGAGCTAGCAACAAAAACCAAAACAATCATCGAACATTTCCCCCCCAAAAGGATCAAACACCCTATCTTCAATGCAGCACTGGCAACGGGATTTTTCCCCTGACAATTTTCAAACTCCCACACTCCCTTTAAACCCAAACCGGGAAATCTGCACACGAGGGGGGGGAATTACCGCCCCATCTCATTTTAAATTCCCGGAAAACTGCTAGAGAGGGTAATTGCACGAGACTCATCCCACACCTTGAAAACAACAAAACCAACATTAGGCAATACGCTTTCGCCCACACAGGGGGCCAGAGCCCCATCCCCCTCGCTTACGAGAGATCGCCTGGGTCCGCTAAAAACACCACGAACGAAATACTACGAGACGTCAAAAGGGCCCTTTGTAAGGTATGGCTGACGGTCTCCTACAAACTAACCAACTACCCCTGCCCAACATTTCCCAAAAACCCTTCTCTGCATTTCCGGATGCGACTGCCACAATAGCCTGGGAGCTCACCGGGCCCCCCCCTCCCCTCAGAAGGGGGTACCACGGGAAAAGGTTTTAAAACGCCAACCCTCTATATCCTGTACCACCCAAATCTCCAAAAACCGACACCATACACAACTATATTTCCTAGCAGACGTACACACAGATATCACCACCCCTCTAATCACAACACTTCAAAAACGAACAACAAAAGAGTATACGAACATAAACACATTTAGCACCCGGGAAAATAAAACAAAAAAAACAAATTCAAACTCTACCCATAGCACGTAAAAAAACCCAAAACCAATCCGATCAAACCCAACATTCCAACCCCACAAGGAAACATTCTTGGACTCCAGATACAACACAGGCTTTACAAAACCCCGTTAAAAAGAAAAACACAACAAAAATAACCTAACCAAAATAAAACGTTTTTTTTGCTGCACCACAAAAAAAACTCAACTTTACAAAACAACTGCCCCCACTTAAATAACTGCATCCCCGGTTGCAATTTTACTCACAAAAACTCCCAATGCAATCAGTACAGAACAAAACACTACTCTGGGTACACGGCGCAACATTTCTAACCGAATTTCAGCAGAAACCCCCACACGAACATACGCATGGAAACCCTAAAAACACCTTACCAGACGGCAAAACACCTGGCCGACTACCGACAAGAAGACGAACATATAACAACATCTTTGAAAAACAACAAACACCACACAAAAACGCCTGGGGCCCCAAAAACACCCAAACAAGAACACGAAACCCCCACCCATTACACAACAACCACACCCACCCTATTGTGACCTGACCTGTTTTTAATTTTTTAATGTTTTAGTAAATAATTAAAGAAGGAAAAAAAAAAAAAATTATAATATAATAAACCCAAAATCACCCTCAAACCCCCCAAAAGGGTTGGTTATCCCCGCCAAACAACTAAATTTAAAGGGAAGGAGAGCGACCTCAGCTCTGCCAGCTCACCTCAGCTCACCTGTGCGCGCGCGGATTAAACCCAAACACGGGGGAGGAAGGGGTGGCCACCTTGGGGGGTCCCAAAGTTTTAAATTCGCTTTGGGGCTGTTACCACGGGTTGTCACTTTTTCCCGCCTCGGCCCCCTAGTGGTCGTGGGGATCAGCGTCGCAACTATAAACGGGAATTCCAAGGGCTGAACATCTTACAAACTTGCTACGGACTCTGACTCGATTGTCCCGTGATTTGGGGGTGCACTCGTGCAATTTCTAAGCAGAACGCGAATCAGAAGACGAGCAGGTGGAGATTTCTACGGGAAAAGGGGAAAAAAAACAAATTAAAATCCTAAAAAAAAAAAAAAAAAAAAAAAAAAAAAAAAAAAAAAAAAAAAAAAAAAATCCTTCAATCACTGCTATCTTATGTTTACTTTCTTTGTTTTGTTCTGTTCCCGTTTTGTCAATTACATTCTGATTTCACCTCCTATTTTTAACCCCCATTTTCTTGACATCCTTTGTTCTGCTGCTATTTTTGTTTTTTTTTTTGTTCTTTCTTATTCTGTTCCTTTTATGATATTTTTTTATTTTGTTTTCCCTTTTTTCCCCAAATTCTTTTCTATCTATTTAAAATGCCCTTTTCGTTTTTCCCCCCATTTGCTAGTCAACCAAATTGTCAGAATTCACTCCCCTCGATTTAAAAAATATATACCCTTTATTCTTTTATCAACATCCCCAATTTCCCCCATCCCCCATCACATCTACCCTCCCCCCCTGTCCCCTTTTAGTTTATTTCTTTTTTGATCACCCATTACTCCTCGTTTTATGTAAAATATTTTTCATTCTGCACTGGGCCCCCCGCCCTTTTCTTTTTTTGTTCTTGTTTTCCCGTTCTTACAATTAAAAAAAAATACAAAATTAAAAAAAATACAAAACAAACAAAAATTTAAAAAAAAAAAATAAATAAAAAAAAATTAAATTTAAATTTCCTTATTTTTTCATAAATTTTAAACCTTTTCTGTTTTCGTTCTTGTTCTTAGCAAATTAAAAAAAAATAAAAAAAAAAATAATAAAAAAAAAATAAAAACAAATTAAAAAATCAAAAAATATAAAAACAAAAAAAATAATTTGTTTGAATTAAGCATAGGTTATATTTATTTATTGTTACCACTCCCACATCTTTCCCCTTATTAAACTAGTTTAAAACAAATCAAAAAACAATAAAAAAAAATAAAACTAAAAAAGAAAAAAAAAATAAAAAAACAAATAAAAAGATTATTAAAGAATTTTTATTTATTTTTTACAAAAAAAAAGGCTTTACTTCGATAACACAATAAAGTAACCAAGCCACTTCTTCTCACCCAATAGCAAATAAATAAAGTCAACCACTCACCCCCCCCCCCCCTCGAAACTCCGACTGAAAGAGAAATTGAAAGCAATGTACTACCCTGCAAGGGTTCTCGCCCCCCTACTTTCCAATCCTAACTCCTTAATTTACCACTTTCCTTTTCTCCCCCCCCCTTCGAATTTTCACCTCTTTTCTTCATTATTTATGCTTATGCTTCATATTTGTCCCCTGCTTCCCGACTTGTGTGCTCCCTTTTGCCATGTGACCTCGCCCCTCTGCTGGGTCCTCGCTACACCCACGCCCTTTTGTACATATTTTGCTATGTATTGTTGTTAGTGTAAATATGCCGTTAACAGTAAAACCCTTTTTGTATTTTCCTCGGGTTTTTTCCGTTGACCTTTACCCTTCTATTCTTATATCTTTTTTTAAATCGAACCCTGGCATTTTTGGGGACCTTTCCCGGGTCAACGGTCTGGAAAAAGGGACCTAGGACCCGTGAAGGAAGGTGATCTGTTTTTGGGTTGAAGGCATGGCCTTTTACACTCATACAGGGGCAGGGGAGGATCAGACGCGAGCAGCTGGCCCTGTACTACCGGGAAAAGGGAGATACGAGGCAGTTCGGAAGAACACGTGAGGAACCCCGAAGAGGACGGCTCGGAAGGCAAGCAAACGCTATGGAGGATCGTGGGGCCCCGCTTTTGGCCTTGCTCTGGGCCCCCCTTCGCAGGGAGCAAGTCGTCCGGGAAACCCCCCAAAACCCCGGGGTAGAACGTGGCCCGAGAGCGACGTCCACGGAGTCCACTGGGCGCTTCCGTCTGCCCAAGGACCCGTCGCGCGGAATCCTGTCGGCAAGACGGGCAGAACGTAAAGACTCCCGGGAACGGCCGTCGGAAGAAAAAGGCGCCGTCGAGGAGCCTCAGCCGACGGTACACCACGCCGCGCTGCACTAAGTCGGAGGATTAGCCGCCTTTTCTTTCGCTTGGAAAAAAGGTGGGTGCGGGGTGTGCACCCGAACAAACCCGTTGGGGTGGGGTCCCGCCCAAGGAAAAATGGTGAGCAGCGGGGTGTCGGAATGTTACCTCCGAATCGCACCGGGGAGCCGCGCCTGCCAGGACGCCCGGGAGCCGTCGCCTGCCCAGGACGCGCCGGATAATCGTCGCCCCCCGGACGCGCCGGATGAGTCGTTTGCCCGCCCGGCGCGCCGGGAGTCTCCGCCCGCGTGGACCGCCGGATGATCGTCCCTGCCCCCGGACGCGCCGGATGAGTCGTCCCTGCCCGGACGCCCCGGGTTAGTCGTCGCCTGCGCTGGACCCCGGATGAGTCGTCCCTGCCCGGACCGCCGGGTGATCGCCCTGCCCGGACGCGCCGGATGATCGTCGCCTCCCAGGACGCGCCGGGGAGTTGTCGCCTGCCAGACACGCAGGAGAAACTGTCCCCCCCAGAACCGCGGAAAGCAACTGGTGGGTGTGGACGCGCCGGAGGTCTCGCCTGCGCTGGACGCGCCGGATAGTGTCGCCTGCCCAGGAGCCCGGATGAGCGTCGCCTGCCCAGGGCCCGGCCGGAGAGTCGTCGCCCGCCCAGGACGCCCGGATGAGTCTCGCCTGCCCAGGGAAACCCGGATGAGCGTCGCCCCGCCCGGAAGCCCCGGTGATCGTCGCCTGCCCAGGCGCCCCGGGTGAGTCGTCGCCTGCCCGGGGGGCGCCGGATGAGTCTCGCCTGCCCGGGACGCCCCCGGTGAGTCGCGCCTGCCAGGACGCGCCGGATGGTCGTCGCCTGCCCGGAGCGCCAATGGTCGTCGTCTGCGCCGGAGGACCCCTGCCCAGCACGCGGAGAAATTTCCGCCAGACACGCAGGCAAGCAAATGGTGGGGGTTTGGACGTGTGCCCGAACAACCCGTTGGCGGGGATGCCCCCCCGAGGAATGGTGGACTCGTACCACCGGATGATCTACCTCCGAGGACGCGCAGGGGGGCAAATAGTGGGTGCGAGACAAAGCCCCAAAAGACCATTTTTAGTGGGGTGCCCGCCCAAGGGCTGGGGGGCAACGGCTGCCCGGGGGAGCCCGCCTACCCAGGGCTGCGGAGGAGCTGCCCCCCCCAGGACACCCCAAAGGGGCTGCCCGCCGAGGACACGCCGGGGGGAGCTGCCTGCCGAGGCATGCCGGGGAGCTCCTGCCAGGGCACCCGGGGGAGCGCCTCCGAGGACACCCTGGGGAGCGCCTGCCGAGGACACGCCGAGGAGCTGCCTGCCGAGGCACCCCGGGGAGCTGCTGCCCAGGGCCCCGGAAGGGTGCCTGCCGAGGGGACCCCGGGGAGCTGCCCGCCGAGGGCACCCCGAGGAGCTGCCTGCCCAGGAGACCCCGGGAAGCTACATTCACCAAGGAAAACCATGCCCCCAGGGTAAAGGAAAACCCAAAATGTAGATAATCTCCACTCCGGGTGATTATCTTTAAAAAAATGGGGGGAATTCAAGTTCATCTTGGGCACTGCTGTCCTTCTCATGAGGGGGGGCAGTGCGGGGTCGCCTCAACCGCATGGGGGGAAACCTTCCCAACATCCACTGGACCTTCCCGATGTTTATCGGGCAAGTGGGGGGTCCCCGGGCATCCTATTGGCCGTCTCCCCGTGTGGGGGGGGCGAGATTTCGTCGTAAACATCGTCGGGTAAAATAAAAGGGGCACCACAAAAATTCATAGTTTGTCCCCGGGGCTTCTGACTTGGGGGCTCCCTTCCGCCATGTACCTCGCCTGCTCTGCTGGATCCTCTCTGCACTCCCCGCTCCTATTTGTCTATTTTCTATGTGTGTAACTAGTGTATAAATGCCGTTAAAAGTAAACCTTTTTTAGTTTCCTCGGTTTTTTTCCGTTGCCCTTGACCTTTCTGTTTCTTATACTATTTTAAGTCAAACCCTGACACACACATACACAAAAAAAGAGCAGTTTTATTTATAAATTTTCCTGGCTCGTTCATTTCGTGTACAGCTTTTTGGGGTTAAAAGGCTCCCCCGTCATGAAGCTAACATGCATACCAGACGCCTACCTTGGCATTCAGTTTTTTTCGAAAAGATTTGCTTGCTAAAAAGTTTGAAAATATTTTTTTCATGTCCCCATTCATTAATGCGTACTTCTTCGCAATCTTTAAATTTTAAATTTCGATGGGGTAGTTGAAATAATTTTATATAGCTAGCATTTTTAAATTTTCTCATTTTTTGTAATATTGAACTTTAATCTTCTTTTGTGTTTCTTCTCTGTGTGGGTCATTTCACTTTCACTCTCATTCATCCGCTTTTGCTCCCCACACAACAACACACTTACTCCTCACCCCTCTGCCAGAACAAAAGACGTAAAACCCTTTTTTCTTAAATGGTTTTTTTGGGTTTTTAGTTCGGGCAAAAGTCCTATGATGCCATTTGCCGGTGTAAAATATAAAACGCATCTGTTTTGCCCGCAATTTTTGCAGTCATAGATGACTCGTACATGATGTACAAATTACTTTTATTTCTTTGTGTGATAAAATTTGGTTAAATGAAGACACAGGTTCAAGTGAATCCGGTTTTGCCGTTGTCTTTTCCCTTATCTACTCTCAATCTATTAGAGATGGTTGGTAGTTAAAGCCAGGTCCCTGCGGATTGCTACTGATGTCTCCCTCTCCTATTTTTTCTTATCGTTATGAAAAAAAAACACAAAAAAAAAAAATGACGAAAAAAAGATTTAAAAAACAAAAATTTAAAAACCGCAAATTTTATAAATACCCTAGTCATACTTAACACCCCTCTTCTTTGTTTGCCCTTTCATTTTCTCTTCTATCTGGCCTTTATGTGTAGATCGGTTTTCCCCCAAATATTTATCATCGGACCCCATAACCGCACGACACCGAAGGGGGACCCCGCTGCAGAAATGGTCTCCTTAGGGTGCTGTGGGAAGCATCATGGAAATCGCCCAAGGGCCCGCAATCAGGGTGTTTCGTGACAGGGTTAAGCTGTCCCCCTGATGTAGTGGACGGGGGGTGCCTGCCCTAGATCCAGCGAAGGGCCAGTTACTCACCAGCGCAGTACCCGTCGCCCCAATGCTGAGGATGGGGACGTTGCCCGGACGACCGTGATCCCGTCAATTCCCGAAGCTCGTCAGCGCAGGTATCACCGCCCTAGATCTGCCCCCTACAGACCCCGTAGATCCCAAAGAAGTTATGAGGAAGAGCGCGCCAGAAAGGGCCTGGATGAGTCTGTGGGACGGTGGACAAAGGACGTCGCCCATAGGCCTGGACGAGGGTTACGAGGAAGTCGGACAAAACCGATGTCAAGGCATGGCATAGTAGGTGGCCGGCAATGTAAAATGCAGCAGACAGGTCCGTGACCTCCCTCCTCCCCCCATACTTCCTCCCCTGCTTCAGTCACTTCCGCAGCTGGACAGTCACTACTTACCGAGAAAACCCAGTTAGGGCAGTTCGTGTCCAAAGCCCGCTGGTAAGGTCACCTACCATCCCCCTCCGGGTGGGTTGATTGACATTGACCCGATCTTACCGCTTTACCTATGACATGGGTTCTGTTTTCCCTTTTATTGTGTTGAACTCTCAGTAATAAAGATCCTCCTTTACCATACACTACCCCGTAAGCTACTGTACCGGATTCTCTCTCGATCTCTATAGAAGCGGAGAAAAGAGAGAGCAAAAAGAGCAAGAGAAAGAGAAAAGACGACAGAACGAGAGGAGCAGGCGAAGAAAGAGCGAGAGCGAGAGAGGAAGAGGGAGAGAAAGTAAGGGAAGGAAGAGTCGAGGGAGGGAGAGGAGAGAGAGGGGGAAGAGAGAGAAAGAAGAGGAGAGAGAAGAGAGAAAGAAAAAGAGAGAGAAAGGAGAACAAAGAAAAGAAGGATGAAAAAAGAGTGTAAGAGAGGAAAGAAGCGGGGGAAAAAACAAAAAGGGAGCGAAGTGTAGAGAGAGAGAGAGCGTGGGGCCGCCGTAGAACGCCTTGGTTTGTCGTTGGGGGGGGGGTGCTGAACCCAAACTGCGTAGCCTCGTTTAAATTTATTCTGCGGTCAAACCTTTTTAATTTTAATACATCGATTTAGGAATGCGTGCATGAAATACAAAAAACCTAAAAACATAATATTGATTTAAGATAAAAGAACTTCCTAAAATTTTTGATACATACGCATTGCGGGAACAGTCAAATATCAGCTGTTTCCCCGTATGTTTGGGGCGTCTTGACGGCACGGGTTTCTCCTCGAACTGCCCTCACCCTTTTAAAACATACAATGCTACACGTCAAGTAAATTCTATTTCATATGTTATAATTATTTTGGTCACGACCCCCACTATCTCCCAGCATCGTCCATGAAACCCCATCATTCCTAGGGAGACCCCCCCCAAAAAATTTTCTGACGGGTCAGCTTTTATGGCTGATGGGACCATGTGTTGACCCGGGCGGCCCACACCGACTAGGCCTCCTCGAGGAGGCGTGACACAGAAGATGAATTTTATACAATATAGTTCTCCGTTGCAATGTTCAAATAAGGGATATACAGAATATTGATACACCTAATAGAGTATGTAACCACGGGGGTACAGACAGAGAGAGAGAATAAGGGGGCCAAAACCCCTAGTACTTGGGGCTAGCAGGCTGTTCTTAGACGGCTTATTTTTTATTAATGAAGAGTGGGGGGAACACGAGACGATGTCTTAGGGTAAAGCTCTGAGTGACGCGGGGTCCGTTCTGCCACCACCGATAAAGAAAGGCTGTACCATCTTCCACTGGGGTTGGGGGCCCACAAAAAACATAGCATCCACTGAACCAGGGCTTTGGCATCAGCTGCGGGAAGTATGGGGGCCACTGTGGGAAAATGTAGGGGAGCAAGTTTTCCCCCCTGTTTAAAGACCCTCCATATTGCTCGGGCCACTGTTAGCGCCTCGCCCTCAAGGCACCTTAGATTGGGGCCCCAAGGTGACCCATGTTTTTCTGGTCCTGATTTGGGTGGTCTCTCGTTCTCGCGTTGTTTCCTTGGGACATCTCGGCTGCTCGCCTTGTCGTCCTTTTTCCCGGTCATTGTAATTCCATCTGCCCTCGACGTCCCCCGTCCTCGAGGGTCTCGCCGGTCTCCCTTTAAATTCGGATTCGCTAGACTTTCCCCGATCCTTGTCCAGGTCTCTCAGTGGGATACTTTTCCCACCTTTTCGCAATCTCGCCAGGTCCCTTCTCACTGCATGCTCGCCTCAATCCTCGTAATCTTCTTTGGTCTGCAGGGGTCCGGGCGGAGGCGTCCTCTTCGCACTTCTGTGCTGACAAACTCCTGCAGTTTGACTGGATCTGTGGGCTCCCGGCAGGGGGGCGCCGTTCCACGCATCCTGGAGCGACTGGTACCTGCCTGGCCCTTCCACTACATCATGGGAGGGTTAATACCTGCTCTGCGAAAATCCTGGGCTGCAGGCCTATGGCAATCTTCCAGTGATGCCCTTCCACAGCATCTAAGGTACCGTTTCTGCAACAGTGCCCTCCTTGTGACGTGCGGATACAGTAAACCAGATCATCCCCATAAGGGCCCAAAGATATAAGAGAAAAAAAAAGGAACAGAAGGGGGGTGTTAAGTGCCCCTAGCATTTATTTATTAGATTCCAGTTTTTAAGTTCTTTTTCATTTTATTTTCGTTTTTTTTTTTTTTTTTTTTTACCTTCACAAATAAAGAAGAAAATGGAGGGGGCATTCGTAGCGACCCGCATAACCTGGTTAAACCCATATGGAAATTAGGAGAAAGGAAATGACAATGCCAATCAGCAAGGATTTATTTAAACCCCTCTCACACAGAGAGGAAAAAAATTAAAATGGAAGTTGTAGGCAAAAGAAATACATCATAGGACTTTACGTCTGTAACTACGACACAAAACCCTATTTAAAGAAAGTTTCAGTGTCTTTTTTCTGCTGGATATAAGTATGTTTTTGTTGAGCAACACAGCGTGAATGAAATAAAATGAGAGTAACCTCCAAAAAATGTATCACAAACACGAAAATTAAAGTTCAATAAAAAAACCGAATAAATTATCAATGCTTTTTACAAAATTATTTCAACTACTACAATAATTCAACATTTAATGATATGTGACAGAATGTCACATTAATAATGGTGAGTGAAAAAATATTCGCAAGTTTTTCTAAAACAAATCTTCTCGGGGTCACAAATTCGGAAACTGCGAGGTAGCCATGTCTAACTTCATCGCGGGGGGACCCTTTAACCCAAAATGCTACAATGAGCGAACTGACCTGGGAAATCTAAAATAACCTGCTCTCTTCTGGTATCTGGGAGGGGCGCTTTGGCATTCCCTAGGGGTATATAAAATCACGAACAAACGTCGCTTGGAATTTACCCAAAACGTGCAAGTGACTTCTGGAGGGTAGAGGGGGTGTTAAATAAGCAAATAATTTTCTAGCTAAAACCCTATCCTACTTTAAATTACCTGATCACATGACTTAAAATTTTTGCCATTGAACAAATAACTTTTACTTGTACCTACTTTTTAAACCCGGGGAGTCGATCTATTAAGCGTTTTTATTAAACTCGTTTTTTAATCGGGCATCCCTGTGCCTGTGAGATGGAAAAAGATCCAAAACCCTCTCGAAAAAAAAAATTTTTAAAAAATCGCTAACAAGTCCATTCTTTCCAATGAGCAACGTAACTATCTACGTTATCCCAGGATGTCAACATAAACAACAACCAAATTACGGGAAAAAGAGCGGCCCCCTTTCGACCCATTCCACGCCCCAACCGACCGGAAAGGGAAAGAGAAAGTGCGGTCAGGTCGGGACAGGGGGGGAAACGAGATCAGATAAATTGTCCATAATCTAAGTCAGCTGGGTATAAAACCGGGGCCAGTGCAAAACCAACCATGCCACACGACTCCTAAAAGGAGTGTGTAACTAGGTCTCCTACCCATAGACATTACTTTTCTACTTATACTTTTAGTAATGATAGCATAATGGGTTTGCCTGGCCTCCGGGTTTTTTAAATACCTGGAGTGACCTAGGTTTGAGTCCTGGGCGGAAGGTTGTTTTTTTTCGATTCATGCGACATTTATTTTTCCTCTTTCCTAAATTACCTCATACATCTACTTGGATTTAACTGCTAATCAATTTCCCCGGTGCCCACGGGGGGTGTGTTAAAAATTCGCTACATTCCTCAAATATTAGAAATAGGTAATACTATGGAGCCTGGGTCCTGTTGCACATTTATTTTAGTGGGTTTGTGGCATGGTTGGTTTAGCCTGGCCTCAGGGTTTTATACCAAGTGACCTAGGTTCGGTCCTTTCGGGTTGGTTTTTATATATATATATATATAATATATAATATATTAATATAAAATATATATATTTATTATATATATAAATATAATTTTATAATTTTATATATTTTAAAATATATATATATATATAAATATAAATTATATATAAAAAAAAATATAATTTATATTATATATTATATATATAATATATATAAAAACCCTGTTCAGGGTTGGTTTTTTTATATAATTTATTGCTACCCTGGGCTTTGTCCTTTGGAAACATGTGTTAACATAAAAAAGGTGCCTGGGCATGTTTAACATAAGGGACCTGGGCAACATGACGAAACGGGCTGTGACGAGGAACAACCCCAAGAGACGCAGTTGGGTGCTGTCCTGTAAACCCCGTGTGTCCCCTTTGACCTATATACTTTGTTTCCCCTGTTATGCTGTGATAGCTGCCCCCCCGTATTGTGCTATAAAAATTACCGGTAAATAATTGTGTAAAAAAAGGGAAAAGACGTCATTTTGTGTTTATTTCGTGCCCTGCCTCCCCTCGGGGCGTTTTCCTCCTGGTGTTCTGGAAGCTGTGGTGCTGGGTCCTCTTGGGCTTTTCATTTTTTCCCAGACCCTGTAAAATAGCAGCCGCCCTGCTACCCCGGGCCTTGGTTGGTGGCAGAGAGCGAGGCGGTCGGCGTAACAATGGTGTCAGGATGGGATTTGTCAGTGAGATCGCCGTTTATCATGTCGTCCAAAGAGGGGCGCAGCCATGAGGGAGAGAGCTATGACTGAGGCGGTACGAGTGGGTGAACCCGAGCCAGATGGACCTATCCTCCCATGCTGCCGGGTATGAGGGAGGAAAGGAAAAAAGGGCAAAAATCGGGCACAGGGGGACGGGGCAGGTCACCATCTCGTCGAGATGCAGGAAAGGGAAAGGCAGAGAATTTGTTGAGGTCTACGGGAAAATCTTGCATCTGTGAAGATGGAAACTCACAAAAAAACGAAAAGGCCCTGCAACAGCGTAAGAGTGAACTGTGGAGGGGGTGCGCCTCTAAAGGGCGGGTTCGGGGCCTGAGGGGGGAATGAAGGGGGAAAGGCGGTGTCCAGGTGTACGTTGCAAGCGTAGAAGCAGACGAGGTTGGCAACAGATGCCAGAGTTCAATATACTGGGTCTCTGGGGTCCGTGCAAAAAAACCCCCGGGCCTCGCCTCGCGTCGGAGCCTGGTCCGCAAAAGGCTGGGGACCCCCGGAACCGCTCCCTTGGGTATGGTGGGGGCAAACTCGGCCCCCCGTCAACCTGCCTCGTTCCCTCCCCCCCCCCCCTCCCTCCCCCCCGGGGCTGTTAGTTCCGGCACACTTTTTTCCACCCTGCACCCCTGGGCCTCCAGACTTCTGTAGGCGTAAGCCAGTGAGTACAGGGGGGAAAGGGTGGCCTGGGGGTTGTCCCCCAATTTGAAATCTGAATCTGCCCGGGGCTAGACCAGGAAAAAGGGGCCCCTGCCCTGGAAAAACGCGTAAGGGGCCCCGCAGTGAAAGCGTTGGGGCATCTGCCGCCATCCCAACGGCCTCTTAAAAACCATGGGGCGAGGCTTTAAAAAGCGTTTCAGGCACCACCACCCCGGGTATATCGGGGCCCCTTGAAGAAGGGACCCCGTGAGTGTGGCGAACCTGCCCCCAGCTGGCGCAGGATGGGGGGGCCTGGAAAGGGGTCTCCCCTGCGGCTGGGGAAAGAGATGATTGTGGTCCCCCGCATTTTTTTGTTTGACGCTTTGCGGACCAGCACTGCAAATCTACCAACAGCACCCCTGGGGACCTGCGGGGGCGCTGGCGGGGGCCTTGGAGTTCGAGCCTTCCTAAGGCAGCCGGGGCCCCTAGGCCACGCTCGCCCCGCCGTGACCCCCGGGGGCCGGAAGGCATGCCCAAAGGCTAGGAAAGTTTACAGGCGGAAAACTCGGGAAAGGGGGCCGAAAACCCAGCCGTCCCCGGTTCCCGGCCCCGCTTGGGGAAGCGCCATCGAAACCCGTACATGCAGGTGAAGGGCTCAGTAATGGGAAAACCTGCCGTCTGAAAAGGGACACGGGGTGAGAAACCTAGTGCGGCCCGATATGTTGGGCCCTAGCGACTTCCCTGCACCCAAGTGTGTGGTGTCACGGGGCATTTTCGCAGCTCTGGACCAGTGGGGGGTCGTAAATTTGGGGTGGGGGAGCACGGTGCACGGCTGCCCCGGGATTGGGCCCATCGGACAGCCTGCTTCTGGGCCTTGACTACCTGACGCAGATAAAGGGGTGTGTCGACCTTGGGCGGAACTGGTGGGGGGTGCACGGTGAAGAGTGCCCTTTTTCCAGAGGTTGGCTGTGCGAGGGGGTTTTTTCAGCGAGCGCTGCCCTTGCCCCCCGGCGAGTCTAGTATCCGGGGTCGACTGTCAAGAGTGATACGGGATAGAGGGGCCCCGTGGGGCCCAACCAAAACCTGCGCTGGCTATGGGAGCGGTTGGGCGAGTCTTGTTGGCCAGGGGGGGTTTTTACAGTGTTGGTACTAATTCCCGATAAGGCCCGAAGGTGCCAGGGTGCAAACTGGGGACTTGTGAGGAGTGGGCACCAAAGAGTCGTCGGGAGCGAGGAGTTGGTTTTATGTGGGGCCCCTTGCCTGACTTCCTCAAGGACTTGGCGCCCGGACGCCCCTAAAAACCCGGCGAGGTGCACCGCGATGCGTGGCAGTTCAAGGTAGCCGGCCATGGCAAAAAGAGGCCTATGACCGGCGCATGAGGGAATGGGGGACAAAATAGGTGACAGGTTGGGTGCATAACCCGCGTCTGAACGAGGGGTCTCGCCGAAACTACAGAGCCCCTGGGGAAAGGGGCCCTACACAGTGGTAGCGGCCTTCTCTGATGTCACCCACGAATTCGAGAGGGCGAAAACGACCGTCGTTTTCCCCGTGGCGGGCTTGGCATTTCCATGGGCCAGGAACTCTCCTGGGGCCATGGTGAAAAAGAAGATGACGTTAGCCCCCTGGCGGCGATGAGACGTGGCAGCGCCCACCGAGACGAGGACACTTTGGACGGGGGGGGATTCAAAAGACGTCTGGTGACCATGAGCCAGGGCGTGGCAGGAAATTTTCCCCCTGGGCCACTGCCAACCTCCTCCAGAGCGACCCCCCGAACAAAAAAAACCGCCTGGATGAAAGATTGTTTGTTTTCTGAGAAATGATTTCAAATTTGGTTACTTTTTTTGAAGGGAATTTTGTTTGTTCCGAGGACTATTTTATTTAAAATTTTTTGTAGTTTTTTTTCAGGTTTAGGTATTCAAAACAGACGGGGCGTCTGCTTGATAGGGGGGGGTAGTGCTCGCCAGTGGGTCTTTACTCTGTGCGAAACTTTTGGGTTAAAATGAAAAGGATGACCTGGGCGTGTTAACTGAAGGGACCCGGGCAAACATACGCAACTGGCTGTGACGGAGGAGCGGAGAAAAAGCCAAGACGCAGTTTGGGGGGCGCTCCTGTAAAACCTCGTTGGGGCCCTTGTGACCTGATATACTTTGTGTTCCCTTTTTAAGCTTATCGTGCAGTGTCATGCTGTTTCCCCCTTTTTTGTGCCTAAAAAGTGTACGGGGAAATAACTTGTGTAAATAAAGAAACCTTGGGAAAGACCTTTTGTGTTTATTTCGTGCCCGCCTCCACGTGGCATTTCCCCTCCTGTTGTTCGGACCTGTGGTGCTCGGTGCCTCTTGGCTGTTCATGTTCACGACCCTGTAATGCACCCGTCTGCTACCTGCCTTGTGTTGGTGGCAAGAGCAGGGGGTCGGCGTAACAATATTTTATAAAATATATATAAATATATATATATAAAATATATTATATATATATTTTTATAATAAATAATATAATTATATTAAGAGAGAGAGAGGAAGAAGAGAAGGAGAGAGCGGAACGAAGCGAAGATAGAAGGAAGAAAAGGGGAGAAGAAAAGGGGGAAAGAAGGAAAAGAAAAGAGAAGGAGAGAAAGGAGAACAGGGGAGGAGAAAGGAGAGAAAAGAGGAGAGATGGAGGGGAGAGAGAGAGGGAAAGGGGAGGGGGGGGGAAGGAGAAAAGGGGAGGGGAAGGGGAAAGGGGAGAAGAGAAGAGAAAGAAGAAGGGAGAGGTAGAAAAAAAGGGAAGAGGGAGAACGGGGAAAAAAGAGAGAGAGGGGAAAGGAGAGAGGATAAGAGGAGAAAAGGGGAAGGGAGAGAGAAAGGGGAAGGAGAAAAGGAGGAGAGAGAGAGAGGAGAAAGAGAGAAATAAGGAGAGGAGAGAGACAAGAGAGAGAGAGAGAGGAGAGAAAGAAAATGAAAGAGAGAGAGAAAGGAAGAAAGGAGAGAGAGAGAAAAAAAAAAAGGACAGAAAAGGAGTGAGCGAAAGAAAAGTAAAGAGAAGGAGAAAGAAGGGAAAGGAGGGAGAGAGAGAGAGGGGAGAGAGGAGGAAAAAGAAAGAAGAGAAGAAAAAGGAAAAGAAAGAGGAAGAAAAAGGGAAGAGAAACAGAAAAAGGGGAAGAGAGAAAAAGGAAGAGGAGGGGCGGGACCCTCCTGACTTGGGATTCGTTAGCCCTCCTCGTAGTCCTGGCCCGGCCAAACTCGGCGGCGTCTTCGTCCACACGTCCCTCACAGATCTCGCCAGGTCCTTCTCGCCCCACACTCCCGTAATCTCATCCATCTACGGGCGTCGGGCGGGGGCGGCATCTGGGGGCAGCTGATCCCCCTACGACTCCTGGGTTTGACCGGATCTGCAGGCATCCGCCGGGGCGTCGCCTTGCCAGCATCCCGGGCGACTGGTACCTGCGGCAAGTTTTGGGGGCCTCTATGGATCTACGGGGGAACTGGCAGGCAACGCCCCTCCACTACATTAGGGACGGCTTAATACCTCTCTGGGACACTGGCCGCCGGCCTATGGCAAAACTTCCGATAAGTCCTTCCCGCTCTAAGTACCGAACTGTAGCAGGATCTTCCTTCGGGGCCTGCGGTCCCACTGCAAAATATATCGGGAACCAGTCATACCGTGGGGCCGAATAAGAAAAACCGACTCAAAAATGCCGATCGAAAGAATAAATTCGGTTTATTGTACCCACTTTCGAAAGACGGAACCAGATCTATTCTGTGTACTATGAATGGGAAAGATCCTACACTATATCAAATAATGTTTTTTTAAAGAAATTGCGTTCAAGCTCCATTCTACCCGGAGAAGTGTCCCCAAAGCATGTAACAATTTTATGGTTTAATTTTCCCCAAAGGGGTCAATAAAAACAACACCAAAAATTACGGAACCAAGCGTCACTTGACCCTTCCCATTTTGCCACCACCGGGAAAGGAAAGTGAGGGGGGTCAAAAACGGGAAAACAACCTTTTTTCTATCCAAAGGACCGCAGGGGAAAGAAAAGGGCGGTCAGGTCACGTATGGGCCCCCTTTTCTTTTTCTTTTCCCCTTTTTCTCCCCAAAAAGTGTTAAGCCGGTTTTTTTTATTGGGGTTAAAAAGGGGCTAAAACAGCAAATGGCACGTTTCCACTATTCCCTTCACCTCGATAAAATTTCCGTGTATCGGGATGGTCATTAAAAAATAATATCGTTCGTTAGTTAAGTATTAATTAATTTCCTCGTTTTTTTTTTTGGATTAATGTTGTTTCAAAAATGCACGAATTTAAAAGCTTTTTGTGATTTTATCTTTTCACGAATACATTTCTTTTATCTTGTCCCCTCCCCCTCGCCCTGACCTGACCATACCTTTTCCTTTTGTTGGGTCACTTTGGAAGAAAAAGGTTGTTTTCCCTCTTGAACCTGACTTTTTACCTCTTTTTCTCGGTCGGTGGCGACGTGGGGGGGGTCTGATGACCGCGTGGGTTTTTCCCGTAAATTTTGGTGTTATTTTTTTTTGACCCCCTTTT